>NW_019384558.1:171556-191398 GCF_000671375.1 Centruroides sculpturatus
TGATATTTAAATTTAGTGAATTAATTAATTAATGATGTTAACATAAATATAAAGTATTGTAATTTCTTGCAGACAACCTGCAACAAAAATTATATGCTTTTGCAAGGTCTATGTTACTGATACATATATATATATATATCAGTAACATAGACCTTGCAAAAGCATATATATATTTGTGGGATATATATATATATATATATCCCACAAATATATATATGCTTTTGCAATATATATATATCCCACAAAAATTTCTAGAATGGAAACAAAACCTTTGCATAACCCAAACTGCTATATCCATAAATCCACACCTCCAAAACAGACTTTGAAAATGTGTCATTAATATGCAGTATAAAAGATATTGTCTCAAATATTCTGTTTTTCTATGCTTCTTTTTACAGTTAACTGCAGATGTATATAAAAAATAAATTAAGTAAAATGGGACAAAAGAAAAGAGATAGAATATCTGAGTCATAATCTCCTAAACTGCACTGTGATTTAAAAATAAAAATGGCTGCTGAATTGCTCAAAGTTTTTTTTTATTATTTCACTTCATTTTTATTTTATTTATCAAATGACTTTGAAAAAAAATTAAAGCAGAAAAATTTTCATATTGATACTATCCAATGACCTGGATTCAAGAACCAATCATTCATCCTCTATTGTTAATTTTGTCCTATTTTAGTTCTTTATAACAGTCAACTTTTAAGCAAACTTTCTCTGAGAATCATATAGAAAAAAACAAATTACTGAAATCTTATTAGATTTGAAGAAACAAATTTAATTAGAATCTAATATCATCAATTCAAGCATGAATATAGAGAAAAAGAACAGAAAAAGAATTAAAGGTAGGCAGACTTTAATGCCTTTTGTAGTTTTGGGATAAATTGTGAAGGCAGATGATTATGTCTGTGGTATGCAAAGAATTTTTCACATTTTTTTAAAGATGCTATTAGTACATTTAGACAACAATAAAAACTGCTTAATGAGTTCATAGTTGAAAGTTAAAATCAACAGATAAACCACATTATTGCATAACCTACACTTGCTTTCAAATACAAATTCACACAAGATTATAATAATTTATCATCTTATTTCTCATTACTTTTACTTAAAATAAGTTTATTATTATATTAAAAAAATTAACAATTTTATACATATATATACAAAAATCACCTTAAAGATTCACTTCACAAATACACAAAGAGAGATTTACTTTTACCAGTTGATGTATCCAGAGACGTCACAGCTGCAGGAGCAGTTTTTACAGTACGCGGACCTGAAGCTAATGTTGGTGAAGCAGAGCTAGTAACTACATCTTTACTAGAAGGTGTATCGACTGTATTCTGTCTTTTATATGAAGTAGGAGCAGCAGAGTTGGTAGTAACTTGATTACCTACAAAATTAATTTAGTGTAGAAAAAAATATTGAAAGTAAGATTTACTCGTTTAAAAATTTATTGTAAGTAATTATTTTCCAAAACCAAAACTTCAAATAATTTCTTGTTGTACAATTTTATTGCAAACACAAATATGCTATTGATTTTTCAAAGTCAAAATTCATTGAGATTTATTTTAAAAATTAAAAAATTAGATGTCACTATACAAGGAAAAGTAATTTTGATCATATTACAGGATGTCTACTGATTGCAAGAAACAAAATTTGTTACTTGACATTAATTTTCATGATCTTAAGTAACATTTGCAAAAAACAGGAAAAGAAAAATTCCCGCTCTTACTGTATAATAAAATCTCCTTCCTTCTTTTTCCACACAAGGTCTTTTAGTTAACAATTTAAAAAGTATAATCTATAAAATACATTACCTATAAAGATATTGTTAAACAATAATCAAAGAAACAGAATGAAAACAAAGTAAAAATGCTATTAATAAGAAAACTCTGTAACAGGAAATCTGAATAATACCAATAAAAGAAATTGAAGCTTTTAATCTAATTAGTTTCTCCTAATAGCATCAATCAATCAAAAGTGATGAACAATTTTGACACTGAATTATTAGAGAGGTTGTGACTGAAGTTTTCATCTATAAAATATGAACATTGAATGTTGAGTGCTGCCAACTTGTAAAACTCCTAGAAGTTTGACAATGGTGTTTGGAACATCATTGGAATCATGCTTGACGTTCCAAACGCCATTGTCAAACTTCTAGGCTTACAAGACGATGGCACTCAACATTTGACATTCACATTTTAGATATGAAAACTTCAGCTGCAACCTCTCTATTAGTACAACATAGAGTGAACTGTTAATAAAGATTTATATTCAAATAACCAATGTTTCATTACAATAGGTACTTCAGTTAACTCTGATAAGAGTATCTAAAATAATCATCATTATGCAATTTTAAACTGAATTTTCAAAAATTGATATTTGTCATATTTGAATTTTACACTTATTTATCAGGATTAATACTAATTTTTCAATCAGAAAATTAAGAACTCTTCAAGAAATAAATTAAATAAATAGAAGCCATCTATTTAATGTCTGTTTTCTTTTTCCCTTGCAAAAATCTGTTAAAATGAATTGTTTTTTAGATAATTTACCATAGGAACTTCATTTATTTCAATTTGTTAAAGCATATAAGTTTAAATTTCTAACTTTAATAAGAATATATTTTTCTGGTAATTATGAATAAAACAATTCGTGACAAGTTAACAAAATTAATGACTATAGTCAACCCCCCTATAACGTGGGTTCATATAATGCAGATTCGTATATCGCGGCAAAAAAATTGCGACCATATTTGTATAAAGACACTAAAAGCAACTCGTAAAATGCGGTAAAACATCATCGCTGACTCGTGTCGCAACAGGATTGGTCGAATCTGGACCAATAGTGGACGAGCAGCCGAACTACTTATACACTATGGAGAGTTTAGGCAGGTAAGTTGAGTTTACTATCGTCTGTACAGTATATAAATTAGGTACTGTAATTCTAATACAGTACTGTAATTTTATACATTTCTTGTAAAAAAAACATTTCTTATTCAATGGTCATAAAAATTATTTCTATTAATGATGTCTCCAAAGTTCAACGAATTTTTCGCAGAAAAATAACTTATCAGAAAACACGGCCATCGTTTGGTGCACTGCTCCATGACAAAAACAAGCTTAAGTAATGGTGTCGTCGAACAGTGCACACTCGGTAAGTAATCCTACAATTTTTTGTTTATAGCATAGTTTATATGGATTATTCCCAAAAATTTATACGTGTTTTGGAAATGTTGAGTCATATTAGTCTAGAATCAATTAATTTTATGGAGGAAAACTTTTCAAACAGCCATAGTCCATAAACTGCACACATGCGAGGCTGTGATTGGCTCATGTATTTAAGGATTCCTACAACGTGAAATTGAAAAACACGGTAGATACATTCCACTTTATAAGAAATAAAGTGGAACATATCTACTGCATTATGGGGTCAACTGTAACTTGATTTTCATGATCAATAGACATCTTGTATTATTATGATTAATTATTAAAATAATTTAAACAGATTTTAAATTAAAAGGATCAAATATATGGAGCTTTTAACTGCTACTTTTTTAAAGTGAAATAACAACAAAATAATGAGCATTGACTTAGAAAATATAATAAAAACCTATTAAAAATAAATTTTATAATAAAAACTCTTCAATTTTAAATAAATACTTCTTTAATGTTCTATTTTTATAGTTATAATTATTAAACTTTTTCTTCAATAATATCTTCAAAATAATAAATTATTTTTTTACAATCTTAACTGTGAATTTATAGTTTTAAAACTGTAGGCACTGTATTTTGTAATAATAATTTTTCATTATATAACCATTTACTTCAAACATGATCACAATCAATATAAGCAGAGGAAATAAAATAGGATGCTTTTGTATTCTGTGTAGTATTTATATAAATTATAAGTTTAAATTTAGTTGTCTTATATTCATTAAAGATTAAGAGATGAATTTTGGGAATTTTTTCTATAATTGTCATAATAAAATACATACCGCCATGACTAAATCGTCGAGGTTTAGTTGTGGCAGAAACACTACGTTGTACCTTAACATGAGAAGGTGATTGATTACTACTTGGTCCTTCAACAGCAGCTGGTCTCAGTGTACGAAGTGAAAGACTGGAACTAGACCTTGAATCACAACTTTCATTCTATTAAATTTAAAATGACAATTTTAATAAAATTATAGCACATCATAAAAATTTATAATTATGTAAAAATGCACAATCAGTGTTTCTTATACTGATTCACTAGATGTTTATTCTATTCACTTTTGAGAAATAGAACAAAATACATATACTAAATATGCACTTGTTGTAACAACAGTACCCTTACAAGATAACTTTTGTTTTATAATTAATAAATTATAATGAACTATCTCACACTATTACACATTTAATTAAAACACTCATTTTCTAGGAAAACTCCTTAATTATTAATCCACAATGAAAAATCTATCTATAGTGAAATAATTAACTGTAAGTAATAATATAAACTCATTATAACAGCAAAAATTTCAGCATTATTTCTCTACATCAGACAACATATCTATTTTTGTTTTATCTTTATATATCTATGATAATATTTATAAGTTGTATCATTAATTAAAATAATAACAACAATAATAAATTTTTAAATTTAGAGCTTAAACTTCTTTTTGACAGATGCCCATCATAAAATCTCAAACTAAATATAAAATGATTATTTCTTAGACTTTTAAATATTCTTTAAATGGTTAATTTCATTAATAAAAAGCTATAATTTCAGATAGTAATAACAAAATAAACTGTTAAAGTTCCAGATACCAAAAATATTTATGACCTTCATTTAGGTTGCCTGAATTTGTAATTTTCAAATTTAAATTCTATTTTGTTCATTTTGTCAGCTGAGGACAACTTAGTGAAGGTCAAAAACATTTGATTACATATTTTTTAGTAACCAAAATTGCAGAAATTTGTTTTATCATCATAAAGATGACAATTTTTGTAGATTTTCACTATAATTTGGGATATTCTTGCAGCCAAAAATAAATATTTCATTTTTTCACCGTAATAGCATAAATAATTTTAAACTTGCGTGAAATTTTTAAAATAATCTATTATTGTCATTTTAATGAAGATTTTATTATATCTTCAAGCCGATCGATTGTTACTTCTGTGTGGTATTGTGAAAAGGATAAAAAGAATAGACTCGAAAAAGTTATAATTTTTGTAAGTCGTCTTGAACTTCAAATGAAGATAATCCTGGGTGATGTCATCATTATGCAAATGTATGAATTCATATACATAAATGAGTTCATAACTCAACAAATAAATTGACTACAATGCTAAAAATATATGTAAGCAAGCATTTTAGCAGAAACACTTCTAATGTACCTTATTTTAGCAACAGAAAATATTCAGTAGTTCTTGCTTTCATCAATTGTGAAATTTGTTTTATTGCATGTTTTAGTCTAACAGATATAATTTATGTAAAACCAAACAGAAAATATAACTAATTAATGAACAAAGTTGATGCAATTTTCTTATAATAATACTTCACTATTATACTACTGATGCAAGCACAGTAAGACCCCACTTAACACTGCCTCAAATAATGCTGATTTGATAAACGCGGTCTGCTCGAAGCCTAAGAAAAGCTCAAAATTTACGCTGATTCAAATTATCGCAGCATTTCATTCATTCGTATATAATATGATTATTCCCAAACACAAACCAATCAACAAAAGGTGACAATTCATTGTTGTGCTGTACTTTCCTTAAATCTATGTTTGTTTTGTGTAATTTTCGAAAAAATATAACATCATGGATGCCATAGGAAATATTGACTTTGCTTGGCAACAATTAACTGATAAATGCATGAACGAAGTGTGGAAGAAGATATGGCTGGAGGTATCAAAGAATTCTCAACGAGAAGAGCCTGTCACTGGGTTGACCAAACTCAACCTAATCGATACAGCAGGACTAGGAAAGGTAGACGAGCAGGATATTGAGGAGTTACTGCAGGTTTCTGATGAGAGCCTTACCAACAATGACCTTCAGGAACTGGCAGAACAAGGAATTCATGTAAAACTGGAAAATAGTGATTCTGAAAACGAAGAACCCAAAGAAATTGTTACAGATTTCCTTAGTAAAAATTTGGTAACAATAACCAAAATCATTCATCAAATTGTAGCAAATGATCCAAGTTTTGAAAAGAATGAAAAAGCAAGACAAGGTGTTTTGGATGCGATCTCTTGCTACCAACATTTGCTTAAGAAAACAAAAAGAAAGCGGCAAATGAAACTACACGACTTTATCGCAAAAAACAAGAATTTCAGAAGAGCCAGGCCTTCTTCACAAAAAATGAACTTTACATTTGTGTGTGCTTATGTTTGTGTGTTATTTAATCTATATTATTATGTAAATTAATATAAAAATAACTTAAAGTAAAATCTGTTTATTTTTGGTTGTGTGTTCCTCTTTCCCTATTCACTCTGTGTTAAAATGACCTCATTTAATGCTATTTTGTTCAGCGCTTTATTGTCTAGGAATGTATCGTATCCCCCGCATTAAGCAGGGTCTTACTGTACTAAATAATGTTTGAATCTATGAAGTTGCTGAATTGCATAAATTTAACATTGCACACAATAAAAACTTAATTAAATGTTATTTTAAATTCTTTGCAAGATTATCATAACAACTCTCCAAGTTTTTATATTATAAATTAATAATATACTATACAGAAATAAGCAATTCTGAGATTATATTTATCTCTGGTAAGCTACCTGTAAAATTTTTCTTTGTTTTCATATTTTTGACTCATTTAATTAGGAAATTATAACAATTACTAAAATAAATTTTAAATATAAAATTAAATGTGGTAAAGCCTCAATTTAATAGATTTTGGATTTAACAGACAATTTCCAGTCTGTACATCATATGTAAAAATTACATTAATTTAATTTTTATATGTAATTAAATCAACAGGTTATTCATTTATTTCTTTTCAAATCCAAAAGTCATCTTTCATAAAGTGTATTTTCCAAAGCATGTTCGTTTGTTTCAAATTAGATAGTATACTTGTTTATTACAGTCTCAGAACAACAGTGAGTATATAAGCAATAAAACATATATAAGTATGTATGAGAAATTAAACTTCTCATAAATAGTTAATTTTTAATTACACAAATGTATCTAAACAAGTAAAAACAGATTAACTAACTAATTTGTAAATTTTTTAATATGCCTATCTGGGAAACCTACTTTATTGTATAATGGACATCCCTCACTCGAATTAGTCTGTTAAATCGAGGTTTTACCATAATAATTCACTTAAATAGTTATTATATATATGTAAAACAACATTTTTAAAACATACCTCAGTAGGTCTTTTTCCAAGTAACAAATAATTAGCCATAATATCATCATATTTTTTATTTCTAAGAGAATCTTCTATTTCATCTCTAGTGTAGCCCATAGACATTAAAATTTCTACAATATGATAATGTTGTAATTAAAAATAAATACATTACGAATAACGTGTATTATTAATAAAACAATTCAAAATAAATAAAATATTTATAAAAATTTATACATTTTTCTGTACAACAAAATAAAATAAAATAAATTTGAAAAAAGGTCAAATCAATCTGCATCAAATACGTTCACAGATTTGTTGACAATACTACTTATAGTACTTAAACAAACAAAAAAGAAAATAAAATAAATACTTTTGCTATTATTTAAAACATCTGACTTTTCAACAAATCAGGAAACATTTAAGGCTAAATTTTTCAGAAATGAAGAATGTCTGTTTGTTTACATTTATCAAATTTATTAACACTAATGGCATCATCAGTTATTTAAAAGCTCCACACAAAACCAATTTAAGTAATTTATTTTAAAACCATATTCACTGTATAAAAATATTTTCAACATAATCATTTGACTTTCAACTTTTATACATATATATTTGAATCTATCTTGCTATATTATAGATAGATAAATACAACAAAATAAATTGTTGGATTATTTGCAGATATTTTTTAAGGCTGTAATTTTAAACTATTATATAACTTTTCACTAAAGAGAGATGATGATGTCTCCCTTTAGTAAAAACTTATATAATTAATAAAACTATAACTCCACAATTGAACTAAAACTACAAGATAAGTTTTAACAAAGTATGTAAACAACCAAGTCATAGCTTTCAAGTACTTTCAAGTTCTCATTCATCTTCTGGTAAAACTAAGAAGAATGTTTTTCCTAAAGATTTTTGAAATTTTATTTTGTATTAAAAAAAAATGTCTAAACATTCTATTTGGGTTTCATTTCTCATGAAGATTGGTGAGATGATGCAGAACTACTCCAAAGTTATGTAACAGTTGTTCATATATTGCATTAAAGTATATCTCATAGTTTTAATTAATTAAAATTAAAACTTTAAAAAGCCTGTGAATAATCCAGAAACTGTATTAATAATAAAACATTAAATATTAAATCAAATTTTTGTAGAGTGATGCAGTAAGAAGTATTTAGGTTCATTTTAGATTCATTAAAATCATATGTATATTAGGGGTTGGGCACAAATATTTTGACAAAAAAAAATTTTCATCAAAATAAGGGACACCATAATTACACCATTTGTCAGAAAAGTTCCAGGACAAAGCTTGTAAAAAATAGAAAATTGCAATTACCAAGTAATGATGTCTGCGATATCTTGACAAAATGTCCCTTTTAGTTGCAACCCTTTGTCAGAAAAATGTGATTTTTTTCTTGTTTCCAAAAGTGAAAAAGCAACTGAAAAGGACATTTTGTCAAGATATTGCAGACATCTAATGGGCTGTAGCAAATGAACTAATAGGCATCACACTTGAAGCTTTCTCTACTTGTTTCCAAGACCTCCAGAAACATTGGCAATTGTGTACAGATAGCTGAGGGGACTACTTTGACAAGAGCTAGAATCATTACTTGGTAATTGCAATTTTCTATTTTTTATGGGCTTTGTCCTGGAACTTTTCTGACAAAGGGTGTACATATATATATATGTACATTCTTGTAAAAATTTATATATGTCAGAGCTTTTGTACACTTGCATTTTTATGCATAAAATTTAATATTTCCACAACTTTGACTTGCAACATTTTCATTGGTGAGTCAGTTTACAACTCCCTAAAATTTGACGGTGCAACTATCAGTACTCCATATCCGTTATACAAGGGTATGGGATCGAGAATGCAAATACTGTACGACATTGGCCAACAATATAACCATAGCTGGGCTGCCCTCCATTGAGTAATGGTTAAGATGTGCAAAACTTGAGCAAATATAGGCTTACTGGATTGACTCTGAAAAGTCATAACCTCATTGACAGGTAGGCAGGCTTGAAGGGCATGAGTCTTACCAGGGCTGCTATATGACTAATTTCTAAATTCTAGTTGAAAAATGACAAGCTTAGACATACACAGTTTTTAATGGCCAGAGCAATTGTAGGCAAATTCTGAACAAATTTTCAGTTCCTGAAAAAAATGGCTACAATTTCAAAAATTCATGTATAAGAGAATTTAACCAAAAATTTTCCAAAATTTAGTGCTAAATGGTCATGAAAGAAAACATTTTTGGGCATAGGATAATGAAAAAGTCTCGTCCGCTAGTACTTTCAGTACTAGCGGACGAGACTTTTTCATTATCCTATGCCCAAAAATGCGCTAGTACTGAAAGTACTAGTGGATGAGTTCATTTTCTAAAGTCAGATGAGTTCATTTTCTAAAGTCAGATGAGCTCATTCTCCAAGACTCCACTCCTGTAACGCCACAACACGTAAGTGTTATAATCATATAATAAACGTTGGCATGAAGTGGCATTGTATTATATCATAAAAAAGTCTGGCTGTCCTGAGTCTTATAAATAAGTATGTACAGTACCAGTGCTGTATTTGTTAACATTTGTAATATCTGCAATATATTTCAACTTGTTGTAAAAAGTACACAATAAATGCATTTTTTGAAACTGACTGATGTTCCTCATGGATTACTTATGTTAACTTACAAAATTTTTTGGCTAACATATGCTCTTATATATACAGTTGCTATCTAGATGATAATGTGGAAATATATACAATCTTAATTATAAATAACTGAATTTTGTTCAATGTTTCAAACAGATTCCTTAATCTCCTTAAAATACCCATAATAATCTCTAAATACAAAAGAATTCAACAGAAAGCATTAGGTTTCCATTATATATGTGCATAATTTGTTTATCATTCAATTATCAACTGATGTAATTCATTGTGCATTCCAGGTTTAACTGAGCTAACTGATTTCATGTAAGTGTTATTATAAACTACTGTTCAATTAAATCAGAACACTCAAAAATAAAATTTAACATGAATTTTTTTTTATGTTGGTAGGGTGAGTATATAGCACAATTAATTGATTACAATTCCAATAAAAAAACTGTAAAGAATTATCAGTGACAATACAAAAGGCATAAAAACAATTTGCAAAATAATACTGTTGGTGTTTTTAAAAAATTGTCTTTAGTTCATCACTATTTTTTGAATTTTATGATATATATCTGAATATCTAAAAGATAAATAGGGACAGAATATTAAACACTTAAGTTTGAAAAATAATAGCATTGGAGTGTTAGATACAAAGCAATTTTTCATTCTGTAATTGCAATTTGTGTTAGATGTCATGAAGACCATTTGTATTGAGTGATTTGAAGATTGTACCTAGAAGATTCTGAAGCTCATCAACATCTTCAATAATTAACTGTATGACCAATCTTATTTTACAAAGTAATTTAAGTCTAATCTCCAACTCTTCAAGTTTAACTTTATTCTACTTTATATGCTTATAGTCATATATTTAAAATGTATTATCTCATAACTCTATATGTTTTATGCACTATAAAGAATGTTTACACAGCATAATTTCAAGTTGTCTAGAAACGGTATAAAATATAGTAAACAGTTGTATCATAAACTTTTTTATTATATTTTATTTCATTTCATTATTACTGAAATCACCGACATTATAATTCCAACAATAATTATTATTATATTTAGTGCAAAAACCTGAAATTTCTTGAAATTCCGTATTTACTCTCATTTAAGACAAGGTTTTTATTCTTTTATCACAGCTTCAAATTCTTAGGTCATCTTATATGCACGAGCGAAAGATTCTTTGTGTTTTTGCAAATAATTTTTGTGAATCATGTATTCACAATTTTTACCTGATGCTTACTCTCTTGTATTTAAAAAACATATTTTATCTCGGTCGTTTGAATCATTCTTGTATATTGTCAGGAGTAAAGAAGGATAGCAATAGGAATAGCAAAACTTTTGAATTGAATTCCAGATTGAAATTTCAAAATCACATGAGAACATAATATAAGCTTTAATCCATTCCCACATGAAAACAGATGATTATTCAGAAATCAGAATTTGAAGAAACTCATAAGTGTAATCAACTGTTTAGAATTGGCAAAAGAGGTTCCCGATTGTCCAGCTTTACACGAACAAATTATGTTGTCGATTTTACAATATTTTTCCTTAAAGTTTAAAATGCCAATAATTTTTGCGGGACAATGTGTGCATTTACATTCATTTGATATTTTACTTGTGATAAAACAAAATAAAATTAGAATTGTATTAATAAATCTAATTTTCTTTATTTTGTTCTTTAAAGTCACACCTCGTGCTATATGCGAGGTTGTATTATATGCGAGTAAATATGAAAATTTACGAAGTTTTATTTGTCTCTCATTCATTTTGTTATTGAATTATATTTATTAAAAACATCAAACTTATAACCTCACATATTCTCTCTTATACTCAATTAATGAATCTCTCTATTATCCTAAAGTGTGTTTCTATATTTGTGCATCTAACTTCTTATATTAAAAATACAAATACAGTCAAACTTCTATATAATAAAGTTGCTAAATCCTGAAAAAATTTTGCTATAGGGAAATTTAATTATACAGAAATTAAAATAATACTTTACCAAAAAGTGTAATAAAGTGTAATATAATTAGTTTAACTACATTTTTGTAAAAAACTTTTATTTTTTGTTACATGGAACAATTTAAAAAATGTTTTCTCTTTGTAATATGCTTCATACTTATTAAGAGCATTAATACTGTTTTATCTACACAGGTTCTAGCAAATTTTTCCTGTAGGTCCCACATTTTCAGCTAATTTCAAAATTGATTCACAGTTTGTTATTATGATTGAAAAACTACTTGCAGAAATTCCAAACTTTTCTACAATGTCTTTCTTTTATCAGCCTTTATCAACTTCCTGCAATACTAATTTTTTTATTTATACTTAAACAATAACAGTTCTTCAAATTCCAACTGGACAACTTATTAGAATAAAATCTCATTAACCTCAAAAATTAGTCCAGTAATTGTCAAAATTATCACCTTTCTAATGTTTTCAACATTTGTTAATTGTAAATCTGTCAATGATTGCATTTGGACTTAATCTATCTCTCCCTTCTTTACAACTGGTAGCCACATTGGGACAGATTATACAATGGTTTTAAAAACTAACAGCCAGTATTTCTCATGCCTGGGCTATGGTTTTACGAAGGGCTTACAGACTGATACCTGAAACTAAACATAAATTTGAACTTGACCCAAATGGAATAATTGACTCTCAATAATCAATGGTCCTTACAAATTAAAAAAATTCATTATATCGAAATTTAACTTCATTACTTAGAAACAATTTTACGTATATTTTTGGCTGAAAGAGCCGTGTACAATTCAAAAATTCATTACACAAAGAAATTCACTACATACACATAACATAATATGGAAGTTTGACTGTATATAATTTCAGAATTTTTATAGAAAAAACATTATGGTTAATATATAATGTTACAAGTAAACAAATTAACAAACTTTTTCATTGTTAAAATATTATCAAGCAAATAGTACTTTCAATGATACATTGTCAATTTCATCAGGCAAATAAAATTCCACTTAGAATATGGACTATACAAATAATTTGCATATTTCATTTGAAAACAACTAATACAGTATAGTCTCAATAGTTTCAGTTTATTTGGAACAAGATAATCTTGAACTATTGAAGACTTACAATATATATACACACAATTGAAAACAGAAGCAAGTAAAGGCATTATATAATGTGTTTATGTTATTGGCTTAAAATACACAATATCTTGTACAATACAGGACAAGTGGCAATTGTATCTGAAATTATCTGTCAACCATATCATTTCACAATGCAATAAATTTATAGCTGATGTTATACCATTAGGTGTAGTTACAATTTCAGTACAGTAGTACCTCAGCATACAAACGCCCCAGCATACGAAATTTTAGGATACAACACGAAATTCAAACACATTTTTGCTCCACGATACGAACAAAAACTCACCATATGACGTTACATTAGTTTGCAGCGCCATTTTTTAGTCACTTCTGTTCATTCTGTGTTTGCTTCATCGTGAAAGGATCTCGCTCGATAAATGAAATCTTGAGATATTATATTATCAGATTATTATCAGAATCTTGAGATATTATATTATATTATATTAATCTTGAGATATTATCAGAAAGTGACTGATTTTATTGAAAAGAAACATCCCGAAAAGGTTCACACTGACCATATTGCTGCTCGGAGTAATGACATTTACCTAAGTCATTTTAGAAACATTTTGAAAAGTAGGCAAAGCCAAACCTCTTTGGATAGATATTTTACCAAGCGACCTCTATGCATTGAAAGTGCTGGTGGAAGTGAAGGAAAGAAAGCAAAAAGCAGTGAATATAAATTTTCAAAAATATATAAAATAACACTAATTCTTTTACCTTTTCTAAGTTATTTTTAAGTTATTGTTACATTATGTTATGTAAGTTAAGTTTTAGCATCATTTCTCTTCTCCCCCTCCTCCGCCACCAGTTTACACCTCCACCGTCGTCTATCCTCAAAGATAAAGTGCAAATAAAACTACTTTTTTTTTTTTTTAATCATTTATTATTCTATTACGGTTATTTATACATTTACAACTACAAAATGCATTTTCAGTGTTTTCCTTACTATAGTTATTTTTTTTAATATACTACTTAGCTTTAATTTGAGTGTGTTTTTCGTGTTGGAATGAATTATTTGGTTTTACAGGTAATCGTATGGGGAAAAATGATTCCCCTTACGACATTTTCATGATACAATCTCAGTTTCGGAACGGATTAATTTCGTATCCTGAGGTACCACTGTATCTGGTGTCTAAAAGTTACATATTTGATTTGAATATCAAATATGTAATTTTTATGCATTCTGGTGGATTATGCATATTTTGGCTTAAGGGTAGTAGTGCCTCAGACTATCAAAACTCACACATGTGTGTGCATGCATGTGTATATTGAAAAATTTATTATAAATAAATTTTTAAATTCAAATCCATATAAAATCANAATAATACATATAGAAAACTTTTCTGTGAAATTAAACTTCTCATACATTCTTAATTTTAATTACACAAACATATCTGCATAAGTAAAAACAGATTAACTAACTAATTTGTAAATTTTTTAATATGCCTATCTGGGAAACCTACTTTATTGTATAATGGACATCCCTCACTCGAATTAGTCTGTTAAATCGAGGTTTTACCATAATAATTCACTTAAATAGTTATTATATATATGTAAAACAACATTTTTAAAACATACCTCAGTAGGTCTTTTTCCAAGTAACAAATAATTAGCCATAATATCATCATATTTTTTATTTCTAAGAGAATCTTCTATTTCATCTCTAGTGTAGCCCATAGACATTAAAATTTCTACAATATGATAATGTTGTAATTAAAAATAAATACATTACGAATAACGTGTATTATTAATAAAACAATTCAAAATAAATAAAATATTTATAAAAATTTATACATTTTTCTGTACAACAAAATAAAATAAAATAAATTTGAAAAAAGGTCAAATCAATCTGCATCAAATACGTTCACAGATTTGTTGACAATACTACTTATAGTACTTAAACAAACAAAAAAGAAAATAAAATAAATACTTTTGCTATTATTTAAAACATCTGACTTTTCAACAAATCAGGAAACATTTAAGGCTAAATTTTTCAGAAATGAAGAATGTCTGTTTGTTTACATTTATCAAATTTATTAACACTAATGGCATCATCAGTTATTTAAAAGCTCCACACAAAACCAATTTAAGTAATTTATTTTAAAACCATATTCACTGTATAAAAATATTTTCAACATAATCATTTGACTTTCAACTTTTATACATATATATTTGAATCTATCTTGCTATATTATAGATAGATAAATACAACAAAATAAATTGTTGGATTATTTGCAGATATTTTTTAAGGCTGTAATTTTAAACTATTATATAACTTTTCACTAAAGAGAGATGATGATGTCTCCCTTTAGTAAAAACTTATATAATTAATAAAACTATAACTCCACAATTGAACTAAAACTACAAGATAAGTTTTAACAAAGTATGTAAACAACCAAGTCATAGCTTTCAAGTACTTTCAAGTTCTCATTCATCTTCTGGTAAAACTAAGAAGAATGTTTTTCCTAAAGATTTTTGAAATTTTATTTTGTATTAAAAAAAAATGTCTAAACATTCTATTTGGGTTTCATTTCTCATGAAGATTGGTGAGATGATGCAGAACTACTCCAAAGTTATGTAACAGTTGTTCATATATTGCATTAAAGTATATCTCATAGTTTTAATTAATTAAAATTAAAACTTTAAAAAGCCTGTGAATAATGCAGAAACTGTATTAATAATAAAACATTAAATATTAAATCTAATTTTTGTAGAGTGATGCAGTAAGAAGTATTTAGGTTCATTTTAGATTCATTAAAATCATATGTATATTAGGGGTTGGGCACAAATATTTTGACAAAAAAAAATTTTCATCAAAATAAGGGACACCATAATTACACCATTTGTCAGAAAAGTTCCAGGACAAAGCTTGTAAAAAATAGAAAATTGCAATTACCAAGTAATGGTGTCTGCGATATCTTGACAAAATGTCCCTTTTAGTTGCAACCCTTTGTCAGAAAAATGTGATTTTTTTCTTGTTTNACAGAAATTTTTTATGTCTTTCATTAAAGCCAGAACCTAATCATTGTTGAATGGGTTAACAGCCTACAGCAGATAGTCATCTGTGTGAAATTTTTTTAATAATCTATTATTGTCATTTTAATGAAGATTTTATTATATCTTCAAGCCGATCGATTGTTACTTCTGTGTGGTATTGTGAAAAGGATTAAAAAGAATAGACTCAAAAAAGTTATAATTTTTGTAAGTCGTCTTGAACTTCAAATGAAGATAATCCTGGGTGATGTCATCATTATGCAAATGTATGAATTCATATACATAAATGAGTTCATAACTCAACAAATAAATTGACTACAATGCTAAAAATATATGTAAGCAAGCATTTTAGCAGAAACACTTCTAATGTACCTTATTTTAGCAACAGAAAATATTCAGTAGTTCTTGCTTTCATCAATTGTGAAATTTGTTTTATTGCATGTTTTAGTCTAACAGATATAATTTATGTAAAACCAAACAGAAAATATAACTAATTAATGAACAAAGTTGATGCAATTTTCTTATAATAATACTTCATTATTATACTACTGATGCAAGCACAGTAAGACCCCACTTAACACTGCCTCAAATAATGCTGATTTGATAAACGCGGTCTGCTCGAAGCCTAAGAAAAGCTCAAAATTTACGCTGATTCAAATTATCGCAGCATTTCATTCATTCGTATATAATATGATTATTCCCAAACACAAACCAATCAACAAAAGGTGACAATTCATTGTTGTGCTGTACTTTCCTTAAATCTATGTTTGTTTTGTGTAATTTTCGAAAAAATATAACATCATGGATGCCATAGGAAATATTGACTTTGCTTGGCAACAATTAACTGATAAATGCATGAACGAAGTGTGGAAGAAGATATGGCTGGAGGTATCAAAGAATTCTCAACGAGAAGAGCCTGTCGCTGGGTTGACCAAACTCAACCTAATCGATACAGCAGGACTAGGAAAGGTAGATGAGCAGGATATTGAGGAGTTACTGCAGGTTTCTGATGAGAGCCTTACCAACAATGACCTTCAGGAACTGGCAGAACAAGGAATTCATGTAAAACTGGAAAATAGTGATTCTGAAAACGAAGAACCCAAAGAAATTGTTACAGATTTCCTTAGTAAAAATTTGGTAACAATAACCAAAATCATTCATCAAATTGTAGCAAATGATCCAAGTTTTGAAAAGAATGAAAAAGCAAGACAAGGTGTTTTGGATGCGATCTCTTGCTACCAACATTTGCTTAAGAAAACAAAAAGAAAGCGGCAAATGAAACTACACGACTTTATCGCAAAAAACAAGAATTTCAGAAGAGCCAGGCCTTCTTCACAAAAAATGAACTTTACATTTGTGTGTGCTTATGTTTGTGTGTTATTTAATCTATATTATTATGTAAATTAATATAAAAATAACTTAAAGTAAAATCTGTTTATTTTTGGTTGTGTGTTCCTCTTTCCCTATTCACTCTGTGTTAAAATGACCTCATTTAATGCTATTTTGTTCAGCGCTTTATTGTCTAGGAATGTATCGTATCCCCCGCATTAAGCAGGGTCTTACTGTACTAAATAATGTTTGAATCTATGAAGTTGCTGAATTGCATAAATTTAACATTGCACACAATAAAAACTTAATTAAATGTTATTTTAAATTCTTTGCAAGATTATCATAACAACTCTCCAAGTTTTTATATTATAAATTAATAATATACTATACAGAAATAAGCAATTCTGAGATTATATTTATCTCTGGTAAGCTACCTGTAAAATTTTTCTTTGTTTTCATATTTTTGACTCATTTAATTAGGAAATTATAACAATTACTAAAATAAATTTTAAATATAAAATTAAATGTGGTAAAGCCTCAATTTAATAGATTTTGGATTTAACAGACAATTTCCAGTCTGTACATCATATGTAAAAATTACATTAATTTAATTTTTATATGTAATTAAATCAACAGGTTATTCATTTATTTCTTTTCAAATCCAAAAGTCATCTTTCATAAAGTGTATTTTCCAAAGCATGTTCGTTTGTTTCAAATTAGATAGTATACTTGTTTATTACAGTCTCAGAACAACAGTGAGTATATAAGCAATAAAACATATATAAGTATGTATGAGAAATTAAACTTCTCATAAATAGTTAATTTTTAATTACACAAATGTATCTAAACAAGTAAAAACAGATTAACTAACTAATTTGTAAATTTTTTAATATGCCTATTTGGGAAACCTACTTTATTGTATAATGGACTTTTGGCTTTAATGGACATCCCTCACTCGAATTATCTGTTAAATCGAGGTTTTACCATAATAATTCACTTAAATAGTTATTATATATATGTAAAACAACATTTTTAAAACATACCTCAGTAGGTGTATCATTAATTAAAATAATAACAACAATAATAAATTTTTAAATTCAAATCCATATAAAATCAAAATCTCCTTATTCCCAAAAACAACTTACTTTAGTGTAAGATGCTAAAATGTCATTGAGCAAGATGTTGACATGTATCTCACTAGATAAAAAGTTCATCAGTCAATGCAAGTAAAACTGTACAAGTGATGTGCATAGATGAATTTATGATGATGCCATTTCTCTTCATTATTTAAAAGTTGTGCTAATTTTTAACAGAAATTTTTTATGTCTTTCATTAAAGCCAGAACCTAATCATTGTTGAATGGGTTAACAGCCTACAGCAGATAGTCATCACTGTCATGATTTTGTTATTTTGGGATATAATAATGAATAAATTAATTTTACAGATTTTTGAAATTTAAAGGCAAATCCATATTAGTAAAAATATTATGCATTAAATAATTTTTAACTTATTAAAATTGTCTTTATAAGACTTAAGAAATGCAATAACTAGTAATATGTTGATCATCACCTTAATCAATCATTATTGCTAGAAATATCTATTGTAAAATTACTGTACATGCTTTATACATAATAAATTTTTTGTTTGCTTGCTCAAATAAAATAGTAACATTATGGAATTATTCATATTCAAGTATCTTCATATAACAATATAAATGAATTTTTTATTAGTTCAAAAATAAGTAAAAAAAACTTTTCATGATGTTTCTTCTTGAGCTTTCACTTATTTAGTATGCTAGAAATTAATGTAGTGATAAACAGTATGATCCAAATTTATAAATATTTAATCATATCAGATATTGCCAATCTGTATTACTATATTGGTTTATGCTTTAATTTTCATTAGAAACAAATTTTTATTATGCATAAACTAGAGTAACTATCAAATGTTTTGGTAGATAAAAACAGTTTAAAAAACTTGATTTCAACTCCTTTCTTCAATTTATGTTTTTTTAAAATATAAAAGTAAATAACATTTATAAATATAATGCAATCATTTGTTTTAACTAGTTTGTTATTTGCAATTTTCTTTGTTGAAATTGTTTAAGTAAATTTTAACAAGAATTTCCACAAAGTAAGTATTGTTAATTACTTTATATTAAACTTTCTTTTATTACAATTCTTGAATTATTGTATGCTTGCAAAAATGCATTTTTGACAAAATCCATTGCTAAACTGATTAATTAATACAACAAGTTATGTAATGACTTAAAATACAAATTGACAAGGATCTTTGACTAAAATGCATTTATATACTGCATTCAATAATATAATAAAAAAACATCAACTTTAATAGATTATTTGTTTACTTAAATTTATCAATACGTGTTTATAGCCTT
>NW_019384558.1:193426-206744 GCF_000671375.1 Centruroides sculpturatus
ATAATTATAAAAAATATATAAATTATCTTATTTAATATTTTTATTATTATATATATATAAAATAAGAAAAATGTTAAATAAGATTATATATATATATAAACTATGTTGTTTACTTGTACTTAGCTTTTTACTTACATAATCATCTATACAGGACTTCATTTTGTTATGAAATATTTAGTAATATTAATAAAATATATAGTAATAATTTAGTTATTTTTTTTATATTATCAAAAGTGAAAATTACTATAAAATTTTTAATCTATATTTTTAATTATTATTAAATGTAAGTAAAATATTTTAAGATATTTACTCAAATCTAAGGTTGAGGTAATGTTAAGAATTAAAGAAATAGTAATAAAATATTGCATAAAAAATTAAAGTTAATAAAGTAAATTTCAGGGTTTAAATTTAATTAAAAATTAATAATTTTTATATGGTTCCAGATTAATAAAATATCTAATTATAGGACGATATCTAGTTTCTTGGGGTTTACAAATGTTTTAGATATGTTTCATTCAACTGAAACAATTTGCATGACAATCTTACAATGAAAAAGAAATAAATAAAATGTTTTTCACACTTCAAAAAAACTGATAACATCAAATTCCAAATTATGAACTTTGGTAAAAAAAATTTTTTCTACTGTTGACACATTTTTACATAGGGCAAGGTAGTGATTACTACAAACAGTATCTCCTGATATCTGAATTACATCTTTATATATCTACTTTATTTTATATAGTAATATTACATTCTTGTTCATAGTTATAAGTATATTCTGAAAATTTGTGATTTCCTAATCAAATGTAAATTAGTGTAGTTTGATCAATTGAATCAAATATATTTTTAAAAAATTCAGGCAATAAATTAAATTGAATAATTTTTTTAATTCAAATATTGATTTCTAAATGTTCATTATTGCAAAATAACAGTGAATAAAATTTAAGTAATAAAAAGTGCTGTCACTTTTCTATTTCTCAATAATTATCACTTAATTTAAAAACTAATTGCCAAATTTATTTACATTTCACCAAGAAATCACCACCCCTGAATATTTTATAAAATATTTCTGGACATCCTGTAAATGATTATTTCATGAACTATTTTCAAATTAGGTAAACATACTATTGTAAATTACAAGAAACACAACTGTTTCTTCAGGTAACCAAAAATTTGTTTTAAACCAAGAAACTTTTCGAGGTGCCTTGCATCATCATTGTCTCAAACAGATTATTATAAATATTCCATCTACAAGCTAAACATTAGCCTAAGGCAAGCCAATAACATTTTGTTTTAAAATAGTTTTTGCAATCTAAAAAAATAGATTATATTTAATATTTCTTAGAATTCATGAAGAATGTTAGAATGTATGCCATCTTTGTATTATTATGAATTATGTTATTTTGTATAAATTATTTTGTTAAAAATTTTACACATTATTTAAAGTATATTCCATTGTTATTTTATACACAGGATATATAATAGCACACTTATTTTAATATTAAAAAGTTACCTCTATAGATGAAATGATTTAAAAAGAACAAAAAATTAAAACACTAAGACTTATAGCTAAAAGAAAAAATTCAAATGAACCATAAAATCAAAAGCAATTTAATATATATCCTAAGCTAAACATTAAATACCAGAAGTCAAATATATCAAATCACTCAAACAAAAAGAAACTTTTAACAGATAATGTAAGTTTAAGAAATCTAATAAAAATAACATTCATACAATTGCTATAATAATAAATACTGGAATATATTACATTATTAAGTTAATTATAAATTAATGTATCTAGCTGTTTCTTTGATATAACACAATTTCAAATTATCTCAATAATATCCTCTATTTTTCATTACCATATTTTACAATACAAAAGCCAATTTATGTAAAGAACTTCAATATGCACAATTGCAATGTTTTCATTTTTTCTAATTGCATGTAAAATAATGCTTTAATAATACTTAACAGTACAAATTATTAAAAAGGAAATATTGTCAAAATTAATGTGTATATAGATAAAATATTTCATGATAGGGCTATTCTATAAAGTGGTATGCAAAACTGAAATTTTTTCACAAATTAAAAGTAATAATAAATAAATAAAATTTTGATTTTAATTTTTAAATCATATTAATCCTTATTTTATTCCTTAGATTTAAGTAAATACATTATAAATAAAAAATAAGTGTAGCATTGGAAAGCAAAACCTCTAACAATCAGTAGATCTATGCATTTTAGGGTGCTGTACAATATTTTTAAATAATTAACGAGCAGATTTTATAATTTTGTTAATAATCAACTGTTAATAAAAATTTTAAAAACAATTTTATATTCCTTTACAGAATATTTATCATTTTCATGAAAAATTTAAGTAAAATTATGTAATATTTCTGTATTTATTCGGTATATCAAAACATTAGCCAGGCAGGTTAGTTTATAAAGCTCATAAACAAATTAAAATAATAAAAAAAATAAATATGAAATCTTATATGATACTTACCTTCAGCTCAATTATTACTAAAATAAGCTTAAACATTTATGAAAGATTTGAATAGCTCAAACTACTTGTACAAAAAAAAAATATTTGCACCCCTTTACTGCATGACCTCATCAATTGGTAGAGGTTTATCTTCTAAAAAATTATTTGAATTTCAATTTTAGAATTTACAGGTCATAACTAATAATGGATTTCTAATCAATTATATATATATAAAGTTTTTATTTCATTGAATATAATCCTTACAAATAGTAAAGAAATATTACTTATCAAGAATTTCCCTGCAGAAAATTTCTTGGTTGCTGCAAAAAACAACCAAAATTGTAGATGTTAAACTAATTTTAGAAAATGTCTATTCCTGGTCAGAAGGTATGAAATAAAATTATATAGATACATATTATATATTTACATATTAAAAAAAGAATAAAATAATAATTTCTATAACAACCTAATAATAATAATAATAATAATAATAATAATAAAAAATACAGACTTTTTACAACCTCTATCAAATATCAGACCCATGCAGTAAAGGGCATACTTATTTGGATAAACCAAAATATTTATTTTCATGCTAATTCTAACTGTAACTTATAAGAAATAACAAGCAGAATTTTTATCAATCATCATTCAATCTCACCTATTCTTCTACTGTCACTAAAATCTGGTTCTGGCTCTGCATATGGACGTAATTCATCATCTTCATATGCAATATTCATCCATTTATCCTTCATGATAGTCTGCAAAAATAATTTTTTCAACAATATATTTGCAAATTTAAAATTTTTATTAAATTACATTAGAATTAAATTACTGAAAATTAAGAAATATGAGTAAATTTCTCTATCTATAACTTTTTTTATTTAATGAAATAATATACAAAAAGTCAAAATAAAGAATTCATTTTCTAAAATGCCTTTTCTGTTTTATTTAAATCTTCATCAATTTAAAAAAAATCATTTAATTCATACATTACAAACAATATTTAAAATCAAGGTAATTGTACAAAAAAAAATATATTGTACTTATATTTTTTATACAAACTTCACTTTAACAAAAATTTCCTCCTATCACTAGTCTGCAGAAAAATCAATAAAAAGTTTACTTTCTTCCTTTTAACAAAAAATTTTAAAAACTGCAAAAGTATACTAAATTCAACAATTATTTATTGTGACATTGTCACAATGCAGGGCTGCAATTTTTTTTATCATATTTTTATTTTATTTTATTTAAAATATATGCTTGCTACCTCAAATTAGTACTAGTAATGTCTTGCCCCAGTACTTTTTCATTAGCAATCAAGTCATGCTGGTCATCTATCTAACTCCTTTCAGGGGAAAATTTTTGAACTGAAATAAAGTGACTTCCAGTTTGCATCATAAATTCATACATAGTTAACTGGATCTCCTGTCCCTGAGCTTCCCATATCTGAATTTCATTTATCTAACAGTGTTCTTGAGATTAAGGAAAGACAAACAGACTGACGACAGTGAAAATTTAAAAGTCTACAATTTTTTCAAATTGCAGCCCAATATATTATATTATTCCCTTTGATTATACACTATTGGTTTTGTATCTGCAATGTACAACTATTTTATGCTAATCATATGTATATAATATAATGGTCAATTATTCTTCCTTGGATTTTAAAATTTTATTCCAAGTAAAATAAATTTAAACAACTACCACAAAACTAAATAATGTAGTTAAAATTCTGAACAATCTTGATTGTTATTTGATTTATAAAAATATTAATGTTCAAAGAGTAATTTAATAAATAAAATAAACCTTTGAAAGACAGTATCCATTTTTAATTGCAAGTTATTGGTTAATTTTAGATAAAATTTATCAAGTTACTGTTAATTTTATTCTCATTAACTGTATGGTATTTTCTATTTAATTCATTCATAATGTATTTTGTTACTTTGAATTTAAATTTATTCTGTAACACTTGTAGCAATGTTCGACATTTGAATCTGATGATAGCTACTAATGTAGCTGAAAACATTTATTAAGAAGTCAATACAGTATTTTAAAAGATTGTTATTTTTATCTTATCTGTTTTATTAATTTTAATATTCAAGAATAACACGTCTTCACTGCTTTTCTCTTCAGTAAATCACTAAAAATAAACTTAAATATACAAATATTATTTAAAGTCATTAAAAGTAAACAGCCAAACAATTAAATTACCAATCTAAAACTAAAATTCCATTTATCAAGTCTTTAAGAAAATGAAAAACCTTAACTATTGCTCAGTTGTATAAAAACATACTTAAACATACAGTTGACCCCCCTATAACAGAGTAGATATGTTCTGGTTTCTATGAATCCATTTTCTACGAGTCCAGCCAATCACAGCCTGGCACGTATGTAGTTTACGAACTACAGCTGTTTGAAAGGTTTTCTTCCATAAAATTAATCGATTCTAGACTAATTTGACTCAACATTTCCAAAATACATATAATTTTTTGGGAATAATCCATATAAAGTATGCTATAAACAAAAAATTGTAGGATTACTTACCGAGCATGCACCATTCAATGATGCCATTGCTTAAGCTTGTTTTCGTTGTGGAACTTGTCATCGAATGGCGCTCGCGTGCTTCCTGATAAATTATTTTTTTTGCGAAAAATTTGCTGAACTTTGGAGATATCATTAATATAAATATAATTTTTATGGACGTTAAATAATAAATGGTTTTTAGTAGGTCCGCTGCTCATTTAAACTCAACAGTTTGTACAATATCCTCTATTGGTCTAGATTTGACCAATCCTGTCTCGACACGAGTCAGCGATGATGTTTTACCGAATTATAGGAGTTTTTTTTACCATGTTTGTATGAATACTGTTGCAATTTTCGCCGTGATATAGGAATCCAAACTATAGAAACCCATGTTATAGGGGGACGACTGTATATCATTAATACTGATTTTGTTTAATAGTGCATCTATGTATATAATATTTTCTAACAAACATAACTAAATTTCTTACATTACACTTTGATCTTATCTGAAAAAACCATAATTATCAAAAAACAGAAATTCTAGATATATGAATCATTTCATTGTTTATTACCAATAATAAACAATGAAATAATTTTTATGTGATTCCAGATTATCAAATTTTTCAGTTTTAAAACTGAAAATTTAAGTTTATTGATAAATATGTAGGAAATATTGATTTGTTGGATTAAAAGGCAGTTGTACAGGGGTTTTCCAATAAGAACAATAGAACTTTAAATTGAAATAAAATGAAAACTACAAAAGAAAATTTAGTGCTAATTTTAATTTTATAGTATATTTAGTGAGATTACACACGAAAAAACAGTATCATTTAAACGATCACATTATTGCAGCTGACAGAGTGAATACATTTAACTCAGTTTTTAATGATTCTGGCATATAAATCTTGCCATCATCATCATTTTATGGTTTATTGGAATAAACAAGTGATTTAATGTGACCCCATAAAAATTAATTCAATGGAGTTAAGTTGAAAGATGGTAGTGGCCAGTTAACAGCTACATTTCTCAAAATAATCCTGACAAATTCATCTTGGCATATGTGCATCAACAACTGACCCAGTTTCTTCAATTTAAAATCAAGGTAATTGTACAAAAAAAAATATATTGTACTTATATTTTTTATACAAACTTCACTTTAACAAAAATTTCCTCCTATCACTAGTCTGCAGAAAAATCAATAAAAAGTTTACTTTCTTCCTTTTAACAAAAAATTTTAAAAACTGCAAAAGTATACTAAATTNAATGGAGTTAAGTTGAAAGATGGTAGTGGCCAGTTAACAGCTACATTTCTCAAAATAATCCTGACAAATTCATCTTGGCATATGTGCATCAACAACTGATCCAGTTTCTTCAATTATTTTATTATTATTAAAAACAATGTACCAAGAATTCTGTTGATCAAAAATTGAATGAAGGACACAAAACATTGACCAAATTGAACAAAAAGTTTGATAATAAGTTTTAATAGTTTTAACATATTCAGGAACTATAGATCTTTCCATGATGATTTGCCAAAAATCACAAAACAGATATGTAAATTATCCTGACAATCCAATAAAAACTAAAATGTCTGTAACAGTTCTATTGCTCTTACTAAAAAACTTTGTTATATATCCAGTAATTTGAATTAGCTTAAATACAAATTTAATGATAATGTATAAAACATCACTATTTAATCTTCAAAAAATCTCAATATATAGTATTTTTAATGTATAAAGTTTATTTGACAAATTTATGTTAAATTTAATTTGCTGTAAAAATATTTAAAATCCATATTTTTTTTATTTTGCTTTGAATATGGCTCAACATCCCTCTTATTATTGAATAATAATTAATGGGCAATAATCTCATTATCAAACTTTTGCCAGAACATGAAAAAACTTCTATTAAACAAATCAGTTAGGGGATTTTTTACTTCAGTCTATTCAGTTGACAAAATGTTAAAATAAAATCAAGTAACAAATTATGTAAATTTGGCAAATAATTTTAAATTTACTATGCTTTTAGTAACATATGAGCTCCACATTTAAATTAAAATTTAATAATAAGGAAGATTAAATATGATAAAAGTTTATTTCTAATGCCAATTAGGATTTCATTTAATAAAAAGTTTGTGAAATTAAACGAAAAATCTACATCAATCTAAATTTTGAAATCACTGAAGTCTTCAAATGTGCAGATTAATTGGTTTTTAGTCATTTTATACTTTTTTTTAGTTCAATTTATTATCATTCAATTAACATATCTGTTTTAACTAAATGGTGATTTCTTAAACCAATAGAATATTTTTAGTCAGTACTTTCTTCAAAATTATTTTCATTTAAAAAAAAAATATGCAATATTTTAAATTTAGCAAAAAAATTCACATAAATACTAAAAATAAAATACAAAAATAAACACACACACACACACACAAAAAAATACAAAATAAAGAATGTAAAGTGTGTATTATTTTCCATAAAAATTAAACAAGAGAAAGTTGTGGTGTGGCATGATTACCAGAGATTTCAACAATACTGTTTGTTGACAAGTCTCAATAAGAACAATCTTTACTGACTAAAGGTGGAGAAAGTGCACTTCAATTCTCTCAAAAATGTCTTAGAAATGCACTTTCTCCGTTTGCTGAATAAACAAGGCTCATCCACACAAATAGTTTTATTGAAATCTCTAAGAACTATGTCATAACCTTTGTCCGTAAGATATATTTTAGTTCTCTCAGTATATTTATAATAAAAATTAATGAATTTTTTAAGAAACAGGAGCCCTCAACAGTCTGGCAAGCCCAGCCAACCACTTTCTTCTCCAAATTAAAATTTGCTTTGAAAGAGAGACAATTTTAGTCAATTTCAGAAAACCAAGAAGCTGCACAGAGGTAACTAAACAGCATTCCAAAAACATCCCTTTATGAGGTTATATAAAAATTACCAGACTGTGCAAAAATTTGTATAGGTCAGAGAGGAATAAATTTTGGAGATACTAAATTAAATCATTTTTGCCAAAAAATTTTTTTATAAATTTAGTCTCTGAACTTAGATACACCACATATTATGCTTAGAAATAACATATTCTAAATAATGTTATGTATCAATTTGATGCAAATGACATTATTATATCTAATTTAAACACAAACTGCTAGTTTCAAATATATTGTGAAAGCAATGTAAATTTTCATATCTATGTAAATTTTAAAAATATTTGAAGAATAAAGAACATGTGAATACTCAATAAAGTATAGTAAATAATGTAGCACAATAGTTTATCATTATCGATTTTGTTACTTACATATACAGTAGAGTGTCGTTTACCCGAATCAATTGGGGACTGGGGTTGTTTGATTAACTTAATTTTCAGATAACCAATTATGTACGAAAAATATATTAACCTATCCCGTGTTGAAATTTTTCTTCGTTGCGCGTTGCTTTGCGTTGAATTTTCGTCAATGTTAAGCCTTACGTAAATTTTTATAATAATAATCGTGGCTATTGTATCATTAAAAATTATTTCTTTATTTTGTACAAACAAAATAAATATATTGAAAAATATAAAAACAAAAAACTTATATTTTATAAGTTAATCTAGTATCAAAAATGTTACATTCAGCACGACACACAGTCCTCAGAAAAACACCACATAAAAGTGTCAGTGCTGCCAGCTAAAACACATACACCAACAAAAAAATATTGGAGTAGCCCAAGATATAGCCAAAGGTTGCAGCGCCACAGCACTAGTGGAAATTTAAATTTGCCGACTGGAACACTTTCGGTTGACCGGCTTTTGGATAAACGATGCTCTACAGTACTATATTTTGGCCATAATTTAAACTGCTGTTTTGCTAGTAATCACATAAATAATTCAAATATTTTTCAAAATCAGTTTCAAAATTAAAATGTCTATTAACAATTCACTCACCTCAAGTGATGCTCTTTTTGCTGGATTCAATACTAAAAATTTCTTTAATAAATTTTCACAGTCAGTAGACATGTAAAAAGGTATTCTGTATTTCCCTCGTAAAACACGTTCTCTTAATTCCTAAATTAAGAAAAGTAACTATGAAATTTACTTCCATGAAATTCACTTAAATATAAATGCTTTTTAAAAGTTATTATTGTCACTATATATATGTTCATGATTTAGGTAGAAAATATAACATCTAAATAAAAAAAAATTTTATGCTGACGTCAAACACAAGTTTGGAAGGTATATGTTTTAAAAGTTAAATTCACATTTTGTGTTTACAATTTTATCTTAACTCTGTTTCTTTATAATTAGGAGGAAAGTTTACATAAAAATCATAATTTCCTTCAATAATGGCATACTTTTTGTATTTTTACATCAAGTATGTCATATTTAAATACAAATATGTCCACATGAGCATTCTGTTAGTAGAACGCATTGTCTTAGTAACAGTGTTGTTAGTTATTCAAGATTTCAGACAACATTTTCAGTGAAGCTGTTGTGCGACATTTTATTATTTTTCTTGTGAATCAAAATGTCAAATTGACTGAAATTTTGTGAAGAGACAGTCCAGTTTAGAGAACAAACTCTGAAGAAAAACACAGATATGTGATTGCTTTAAAAAATAGTGCAAATTTGTCTGAGACAATGTGGAAAGGAGAAATCAGCTGCCACAACTGTGATTGATGCTAATATCAAATGTGTGGAGAATCTCATCTTAAAAGTAAGTAACTGTTCTTATAATAGTGAAACAAACATCCATAAGTATTGGAAATATTGGAAAAAACTACAAAAGTGTAGTTTTTTCCAACATTCCAACAAGAAGTCTGAATCATAAAGTTGTCTTCAAACTACCTAACAAAAGGGGATTCCAAAGAACTCATTCACAGAAGTAAAAGTTTATTTCTGATCAGAATTGCTTAACCATTTTTAAAAAAAAAGTCTTTTCTGGAATACAGTCAACTGTGAAGAGACATAGATACGTGCCTCATCACAGGTTTATTACATGGGTGAGATATGGATACAAGACTTATCACACCAAAATAAGAGACATCCAGCATGGAATGAGAGCATAAATCCCTTCCACTAAGAGAGTTCAGAGACATTCTGTCAGTAGGCAAAGTCATGACATCTGTCTTATGGGTTCATGAAAGGGTTATCCATACTGCCTTTTTACCAAAATAAACTCAATAACTAGTAAATACTGCTGTGGTGTTTTGGATTCTGATTATAGAGAAATTTGCAACAAACTATGTGATTTGTTGTCAAAAGGTGCAATTTTCCTACAGAATAATATGCAGCCACATACTGCCCAGAAAACCAGGGAAAGATTGGAAAACATTCAATTTGGAAGAAGTCCTTAGACATTCCATTTACAGTCCCTATTTTGTGTCTTCAAAATTTCATCTGATTGGTCCACTGAAGGAACACTTGACCACTAAATTATTTCAATCAGAAGATGAGCTTAAAATGTGTATGTTTTAAAAGTTCAGAAATCAAGACAAATTGATGCTGTCAGATTAACACATAGCTATATTGATGAGAGAAATGCAGTGATGTAAATAGAAATTACATTTAAAAACAAGCAATTATTTATTATGACATTGTCACAATGCTTGGTTGCAATTTTTAATCATATTTTTAGTTTATTTAATTTAAAATATATGCTCTCCACTTCTAATTAGTGACTTGTCCCTTTACATCATACTTTTCCTTTAACAATAGAGTTGTGCCAGTCATCTATTAACTGCTTTCAGGGGAAAAATTTTAAATGGAAATCATGTGACTTCTGGTCCTGTAGATAAAGGAGAAGATGGTAAACTTGAGAAATGAAAGATTGTGGCACTACACACAACATGAAAGTAAACTATTGCCTACTTTTTTCTATACGCGAGTCTGTCTGCCATTGAAACACTAATGAACATGCCAAATAGTTTAAAATGAGATTTCCATGACATTGTAAAGCCTTGCTTTGTCCAAATAATACTAAAAACTGCTCGTCGTCATTCCTTGCTTTTCTGAAAAATGATAATAACCAGTAAGTTTGTCATTACTTTCATTTTAACATGACTTGTATTCCTACACATGATATTTATTTTATACTCTATTATCTTTATTCGGTATTGTTTTTTTCTGAGTAAATATTCAGAAGAGCTTTCTGTGGATTTTTAATAAAAAAGTCCAGGAAATTACTCTTATCGACTGGGAAGTGAACTATTCAGTAGTTTTCTTTCTTTCTATACTAGATTGATAAAGTGGATGATAAACATTGAATTGAAACCAGACCCAAAAAAGGAAGTCTTTCTTTGTAGTGAACATTTGTAGTGTATGTTAGTGATGATGTATGTCATTACATGGTGAAAATTTATTTTTTTGGACTGAAGTAATTACTGTTTAATATAGTATTTGATGTACCAGGTGTATAAGCTTAAATCCGCTGTTTGCTAATAGATGGCGTAAGCGAGCGTATTAAGTTACCATGACAACGCCATATTGTTTTTTTTTTTTATGATTTTGACGTCTGTCAACATTAATCAGTGCACATCATCAGATATTTCATACAACAACATATATTTTTTTTTTTGTAATCATGTCTACTTTTGTGCCAGAAAAAGAGCATATGCGGCAACCTTTGCTTTTCTGCTTTAATTTGAAGAAATCAGATGCCGAAGCACATCGAATGCTTGTGGAGGCTTATGGAGACAGAGCTTTATCAGAAACCAAGTGCAGAGATTGGTTTCGTCAGTTCAAACATGGAAATTTTTACCTGAGCGACAAGAAGCGTGAAAATCGGCCCAGGAAGGTTGAGTTGGATGAGGACGATACCCAATCGCAAAAAATGCTTGCCGAGCAATTGGGTGTTACTCAACCAGCCATTTCCATGCATCTACGTGCCATAGGAAAGATTCAGAAGATCGGAAAATGGGTGCCATATGAATTGAATGATAGGCAGATGGAGCGACGCCAAAACACATGCGAAATCTTCCTCGCCAGACAAAAAAGAAAGTTGTTTCTACATCGGATTGTAACTGGCGACGAGAAGTGGATATATTTTGAGAATCCTAAACGCAAGAAATCGTGGGTTGATCCAGGCAAACCATCAACATCTTTCCCAAGACCAAATCGCTTTGGACGGAAGACAATGTTGTGCATTTGGTGGGATCAGCAGGGTATTGTCTACTATAAGCTGTTGAAACCTGGTGAAACTGTCAATGCTCACCGCTACCACCAACAACTGAAAAAGTTGTTGGTGGTAGCGGTGAGCATTGCACTGTGCTCTGCGTGAAAAAAGGCCGTATTATCAGCAAAGACACGACAAGCTGATTTTCCTCCACGACAATGCACCATCACCAACATTGGTCCGAAACTACTTGGAGACACTCAACTGGGAGGTGCTACCCCATCCCGCTTATTCACCAGACCTGGCCCCTTCCGACTATCACCTCTTTTCATCGATGGGCCACGCTCTTGCTGAGTGGCACTTCGATTCTTACGAAGACGTCCAAAAATGACTTGATGAGTGGTTTGCCTCGAAAGAGAAGAAATTTTTTTGGCATGGTATCCACACATTGCCCAAGAGATGCAACAAATGTGTCACTAGTGAGAGAAAGTACTTAGAAAGCAAAAACAAATTTATTCAAAGAAAAAAAACGTGTGTTTTTCTGACTAAAAAACAGCAGATTTAAGCTTATACACCTATGTATACTGTACTTATAGTACCATGTACTATAAGTATTACTAGAATACAAAGAAGCTACTTGTACTTATAGACAATGTACTTGTTTTTTTACTCCACTGTCATAACATTGTACAGTCGACCACCCTATAAGACAGTAGATACGTTCCATTCTTTAGGAATTGATTTCTTATGAGTCCATCCAATCACAGCACGACACATGTCAAGTTTACAGACTACGGCTGTTTGAAAGGTTTTCTTCCATAAAATTAATCGATTCTAGACTAATCCAACTCAACATTTCCAAAATACGTATATTTTTTAAAAAATAATCCGTATAAACTACGCTATAAACAAAAAATTGTAGGATTACTTACCGAGCGTTCACCATTTGACATCGCCGTTGCTCAAGCTTGTTTTCGTCGCAGAACAGCGCAGCAAACTGCGGGCGCGATTTCTGAATTTATTTTTCTGCGAAAACTTTGCTGAACTTTGGAGACATCATTAATATAAATAATTTTTATCGCCGTTGAATAAGAAATGTTTCTTTCACAAGAAATGTATAAAATTACAGTGCTGTATTAGACTTACGGTACCTAATTTACATACTGTACAGACGATAGTTGCGTAAAAATCTCCGTAGCGTGGCGCCACGCTAG
>NW_019384558.1:207068-265867 GCF_000671375.1 Centruroides sculpturatus
TACATATGGCTGCATGTATTCGAGTATACTGTTACCAGAAGTTTAGCATCTAAAAGAAAGAAAAACATTTAGAAATTGAACTCTAAAATTTTCTAAATGACGTTTGCAATGTTTAAATGAGTATGTCTAGATTTAACTAAATTATACAAAATTTTTTGTTTGCTTAGGACGAACCCACAACCGGTATGGATCCTGTGACGCGACGTTTAGTTTGGACCAACGTTCAACAAGCCATTAAAGATCAAAGATCAGTAGTTCTTACTTCTCATAGGTAAGATATAATTTAAAAGAGTTTTCAAATGTAATATTGTTTAGTTTAAAATTAATTTTCACAAATTACACAAATATAGTGGAGGCTTTTGTTCATGGATTTTAGTTCCTTTTAAAGCAATTTATTTTGCCATATGTTATTTAGTAATAATTCAGATTGTAATTCATACAGAAAAATTCTATTTTATTGTTGATTATAGTGAATAATTTTCATTCTAGACATCAACTATAATATAATACTACACAAAAAGATGTATTCTACATTTTGTAAATCCTAATCTAAATATATAAAATTGCTTGTCCTGACTGACTCATTCATTCATTCACTGATTCATCATCACCCAGAGCAAACCGCTGAACCTAAAGAGGTGAAATTTGGTACACAGTTAGGGTACATCATGGAAACGCACACTAAGAAAGGATTTTTCAAAATTTTTCCACGGGGGGAGAGGAAGAGCATTAAGGCTTAACTGGAAGAATGATTTTTACTGTATTATTTTATATGCAATTTTTTGTTTTCAACATTTAGTCTTCATTAAGTACTTAGGTGTATTAAATTGATAACATTTCAGACATTGTTATAAATATTTTTATATATTTCAATTTTTTAACCAAACGTTCAAACCATTTTAAATTCAAATTTGTTATTGCATATTAATTTGATTATAGAACAATTGTAAATGTTCCAGAAAATTGATGAAATTGAAAATAGTTCGTTCAATTCTCAGCAATTCTCATCATTCTCAGAGGTAGGTCTTATATAACAATTACTATGGTTATTGAAATACTGAATATAAATGGGGTTTGCTTGCAAAACCTTCATGGGTGAAGTCACGAGTAACAGCTAGTGGATATATAAAAGTGAAATAAAAAGTAGATGTGAAACAATAAGCAAAATTAAAGTGTGGCATGTTGATAACACAAATAATAAAATAAGGTAGTTTTCTGTTAATGGGATGCCAGTCAATATATACAGCTTCATGTAAAGAAATGATTATTTTATTATATCAATTTTTTTTTAAAAATCTCCTTAAAAAATTAAAAAAATTGCTTATTTTTTTAAAAGAAAACACACATATATGTAAAATATTTAAAAATATGAAAATTCTGATATTATAGCCAATGTTGTGCTACATGTTTCTTTATTTTCTGCACTTCATCTATATTATTTGCAGAATTCATGGGCAGGCAAAACATTAATATGATAATTATGTGTATTCATTCAAAAATGCATTTTAAGAGGAAAATGACTACAATTGTGATCATTCTTCATGCAGGTGCAGCAGTGTCTTGCACACTTTTTTCCTTCTCGTTAGTGGTGCTGTCACAAGCCGTTGGTACACCACAAACCTTACAGCAGTTTACCATCTTTCCCTTCATCTATGCTTCTGGTCCAAAGTGGAAGTTCATATATAGTTAATCAGAACCTCCTGCCCCTAAGCTTTCCATATCTGGTCTAAACTTTCATCTGTCAAATACTGTTCTTTAGATTAAAGAAGAACAGACAGACAGACAGACAGACAATAGTGGAAATTTTAAGGTTTACAATTTTTTTCAAATTGCAGCCCAATAAATGTTTATTGATAATAATTTTCTCTCTATCTGTCTAAAACTTAAATTCCAGTTTTGACATAAATACTATCTGTATTTAAAAAATTATTTTATGATATTTTATAATTATTTTTCTCAATTCATAATTAATAATAAGGATAAAAGTTGGAACAAACATTAAAATTACTCACTTTTAAATTTGCACCATCAAATGGAAGAGAACCACTGACTAAAGTATATAATATTACACCTAAACTCCAAACATCTACTTCAGGACCATCATACTTTTTACCTAAATAATGAATATAAAATTTTTGAAAAAACTCAATGTTAGTTGTATAATTACACCATATGTTAGAAAACACAGCATAACTTAATGTAAACTGAAAGAATATTTTATCCATAATTATGTAATCAATTTTAAAGAATCAGGCATTTATATTTATATATATATATAAAATTCTCTATTGATTTATATGGTATAATTAAAAAGTTTATTTTCTTTTTAAACCAGTGCACAAAACACATGTTATGTAATTTAATAAATTAATACTTCTGTTTATGATTATAATTTTTCAAGAAATTAAAATGGTTAATTAGCATACATATATTATGTGATCATAATTAAAGTTCTCTTATTTAATGCTGTCAGGTATGGTCCAAGTCACTATTTAAAAACTGATGCATTTGGGACATTTACTACAGTAAATCTAAATAACTTTACTTTTAATTTAAAAATTTTTCTATTAAACTTTTATTCTATAACTTTATTTAATAAAAATTTTATAATACCTTGAAATAATTCAGGAGCAGCGTATGGTGGACTTCCACAAAATGTATCAAGTTTTTGACCTGGTACAAATTCATTACTAAAACCAAAATCTGCAATTTTGATATTCATTTCCCCATCAAGTAATAAATTCTCAGCCTAAAAAATAACATTATAATTAGTTCATAAAACTTCTTAAATTAAATATATTTTTCAGTTAGTAAAACCTTACTGAAGTTACTTACTTTTAAGTCTCTATGTATAATTCTCTTTTGATGACAGTACTGTACAGCTGATACTATCTGTATATAAAATAAGTGTCATAAAGAAAGTTTTGTAAATCATTAAATTATTAACATTAACATCACTTTGAACATTTGAAAATGCAATTTACAAAATGAAGTCATAAAGTATTGCATAAATATTTGATGAAATATTCTTTTACCAAAATAAATTATAATGTGATAAATTGATATTTTCATATTGCTAAAGAAATTTCTGTTCAAAATATTAGAATTAGTTTATTATTAAAAAAAGAAAACTCTCCCCACATCTGGAAATTCATTATTCAATTAGTTTGGTGATAGTACATTTGAGAAGCTCTGATTATATATCAGGGTTCTCAAATGCAGCCACTAGGTCAATTCTACACCATTCTCCTACAATCTAAAATTTCTTATGTATGTATTAGCAATATGTAAAAATTCAACATTAAAAATCAAATTTTTACATTATTCGTAGCAAAACTCTTAGTTTAATCTTAAATATCTAATACTTCAATGAACTATATCAAAACCATGTAAATTGTGATATTAAAAAAGTGAAAATTTCTACTGTAAATATATATTTCTAGCTTAAACAACATTGATAAAGTCGATACTATACAAATTATGAAGCAAATTTACTCCATTATCTGTGTAGAAATAAAAACCTGTCCAAAAGTATAGTAAAACCTGTCTATGGCGACCACCCACAGTTCCTTCAAAAAGTAATCTTTTAGACAGGTGGTCGTCCAATACAGGTGGTGCTGGAAAACTGTATTTCCATACACATTTTGTGCACTTTTTAGCTATTTCTACTAAGAAAAACTTGAGGTGAGCAAATATAAGTGAATTTTTTCAATGATAGGGCTATATTAGTATTGTATTTTATTCTTATAGAATAATTCAATTTAAGGGAGTCATCGTGATTTTATAAGACAGATTTAATACCAATATTTTAAAGATTAATACAATAGTTGCATTTTCTCGATTATAATGCACACTTTCTTTTTTCCGACTTAATTAATTCAACTCTGTTGTTTTCGTTCGCTCCTCAGTTATGTGTATTACGTCATCGATATACAAGTTTTGCATTAATGCATTTATTATTTTTTGAATATTTTGCATGTGAAAATGACTTGAATATTATTTTTCTAAAAATATCAGGGAAATAAGGTAGGTTGATACAAAAACTATTTATCACACATGTACTGTACATGAGCTTCAAAATAAATAAATAGATAAATAAATAAAAGTAAATTTTATCAAACGATGAGATCAGCCGATTAATTGTATCGTGTACAATATTTTATATCCCCAAGGAAATTGCTGTAGGTCTACAGTAAAATAAATTTCATTTTCCACAGTTAAACTTTGCCACTAATTGCTGTTGTGATAACTTTAATACGATCTTCTAACGACAGCACTTTGCATTTCTTTCCTTTATCAGACAATTTCGAACAAACTATGAATTTCCTTTGTTGCTAGACTAATTCATTAACACCTGCACCTAATTTCAAGGGTGGAGAAGTGCCCAAGATGGGTTCAAACGAGAGTTTAGATTGGCCAGATGGCCGAGCGGTCAAGGTGGCAGCCTACCACTCTGGAGGACCTGGGTTCGATCCGAACAGATCGAAAAGTCCCCAGGAATTTTTCGGGCTGTGGTCCGTTTGGATATGTCGGGCCCCGTCCCTCACCACCCGGCAGCCCCATTGTGGTCCTAGCCGAACCCATAATGGGCTTGCAAAAAGAGGCCCTCTTAGTGCCCACAGGGTGGAAAGAGTTAAAAAAAAAAAAAGTTTAGACTAATTCATTATATTAGGAGGGGGAAAACGTTGTTGAACAATAGTTTAGACCAGATATATTCGCGAAAGTGGTCGCTTATTACAGTTGTTGTATGTTGTTTCAGACCAAAAATCGATGCCCGCAGTCGCGTTACACAGGTGGTCGTTTAATACAGGTAACTTATACAAAGACTATGGATAAACTATTCGGTGCCGGAAATTTTCGCCCGTTTTGACAGGTGCCCGTCGAATGCAGGTGGTCGCCTAAGCAGTTTTTACTGTATTTATTAATTATAGAATTTGAAAAAAAATTAAGAAAGTTCATTGTGCATAATAAAATGTTTAATACATTGAAACAGTCTACATTTCATAAGTACCTGTCTAAACTTTGCTCTGGCTTCCTTTTCTTTCATACGTCCATGTGCAACCAAATAATCAAACACTTCACCTAGAAACAACAAAGAAAAATATCATGTTCAATAAAATTGAATCCAAACAATGAATATTTTAAAATATACTTCAGAATTAAATCTAGATGTATTTTTACCAAATTAAAATTTAACATATACAGTATTTGCATAAAGAAATCTGTAAAAATGTTCACAATTCCATATTTTTTTGGTCTCTTAATATCTTGACATTATTTTTAGCATATGGTTCTGAAGTGCATGTTATCCACTTTTGCTTATTTTCCAGTAATCAATGAAGTATTTCAAAGCTATAAATTTCTCAACTCTAACACTAGTTATAAACCAAGTAGAATGCTATAAACATGCTTTTAAGCAATAAAAACATTTTATGATGATAGTTCTTCACACTAGTAATCAAATAACCCAGATGGTACAAAAATTTTAAAAACATGATACAATGCAGTTTCTAATAATGTACTTCATTTTATATGTACCATATACAAAATTTAAAAAAAAAAATTGAATCAAATTGTATTAAAAAAGTTATCAAATTAATTTTTTCAATGGCAATTCTATTCTACAAATTTTTTTTACTGCAATAAAAATAAAATTTATCTTTAAAACATTTTATAAGATATAATATAATTCATTCTATTTACAATACCTAAAAAGACTAGTTTTGATTAAAATAATATACTACTTTAATAAATATGAAAATGAACTATCTATTTCATTTTTCAATAGATATAAAAAATAATCAAATTTGAATAAAAAATTATGGAATGTTACTACATGATATTGATATAAATAAAATTCATTCTTGTATTATTTCATTTCCTGTAGATTATTTGAAGTTATTATATTAGATGAAAAAAAAAAATAGTAGTAGTTATTAATGGAAACTGCTTGTTTATCTTAATCACATATAAAGATAACAACTTGTTGATGAACTATAGGCATACCTCAGATTACATCTCATGATAAAACAAACTACAGATATGATTGTCATATAAATATACCCTACCACAATCCGACTTAGCTATCCCCACCAATATGGCACTTCATCCATTCTGAATTTTGCCACTTGTCAACTTTTGACATTGTGTCCTCAGGTGTCTGGGCAAAGACAAAAATGTCTGTTTTAAGAAAATTTGGCAAATCATCAATAATTATTTTTTAAATGGCCTATATACTTCTGCACACTATGACACTCAGCTGGTTATTGCTTTATCTGGTGCATATATATATATATAAAAATCCCTAAGCCCAATGTGTATAGGCCATAAGAGTCATCATCTGTCAGTGCCGTGAATGATTATATCAGGATTTGAATATGTCTGGAAGCAAAGAATTGCTCATAGGTCTGGGTGACATAACTGGCAGCACTCTTACCACACAGTAAGAGGAGGTTGAGGGTTCAAAATTCTGCTCTGGGGCTAATTCTTTTCTTCCAGATTGATCTAAATTATTTAACAAACAATTAATTGGACTTCGAACTCACATTTGAGTTATAAATAAACACTTGGCTTTATTTCCATCATTTTAGTTGATACGTGACAACAGCGCGTTTCGGGCATAAAGCCCCTCGTGCTGTTGTCACGTATCTACTAAAATGATGGAAATAAAGCCAAGTGTTTATTTATAACTCAAATGTGAGTTCGAAGTCCAATATATTCAGAAAACACGGTTTCGAAAACAACATAAACAATTAATTATTATAATTATTCATTTCAATAAAAGATGGTACCTAACATCTACCTCTAATACCAAAATTTCTAATTATTAATAGTAGCAAAAAATAGCCGAATTAATTATGGCTATTGTTTGGTTTAGTATTGGACTTTGGAATGTTTATATATACATTCATCAAGAGTAAATGTCCAAATACAGAGCCTTGAGAACAGCCTTTATTTAGGAAGCAGGGTTTTTTCTTTATTTAACAAAGTCCAATTTAAAATCAGTTGTTCTGTGTTTTAAGAAATCCTTAAGCAAGTAGAAAATATTTCATAGGTACTTTGGATCCTATTATAAGTCTTAAAATTGAGAATCACCACTCAAACATGCCTTTGATATCTAGAAGTATTAAAAGAGACATCAATCTCTTCTTTCTTTGCTGTAGATTATCGCGCAATTTAACAAGAGCATCCTGCTGCATCCTCTGAAGAAACTAGAATGAAAAATCGTATTGGTCATTGCTCAAAAACTTTTCATGAGGTGAAACTTTCTTTAAATAAAAAAATCTAGGTAAATAGCAATTCACAATATAACTACTATTTGATGAAATGCATTATGTATGTAACCTGGGGTATAAATGTACAAGCCAAATTACATGTGTAACTAAATATACATCATAAAACTTTGTCATCATCATTGCCAATGATTTTCTCACTGCACCCATATGAAAATGTAATAAGGGTCTCTTCTAATAATAGTGTTTACTTCCTCTGCATTTAAGATTTTATTATATGAGATGAATTTCAGTGAAAAACAGTCTGAAATAAAAAATATTTTGAAATGCTGAATTGTGCAGAAATGACCTGGTGGCCACATATAAGAAAAACTAATTATACATCAATGCTTCTCAAATGCAGTCACTTGGTTAATTCTGTACAATTCTCTAATGAACAAAGATAAAGTAGGTCATAAAAAAAAAAATGCCAACAGCCAGAACTGTCAAAAGGCACCCCTGAATATAATAAGTATTTAAAACATTGAATCTGTTTTGTTCTCCCGGCCTGCCAGGGATTGCATAGCCCCTAAGTTGTCATTTCTTATTAGTATTTAATTACTGTTCTTATAAATATTCTGATGAATATTTCTTGCATCTTTTTCTGTATTACAGTGGTACCTCAGGATACGAACGCCCCAGCATACGAAATTTTCAGGATACGACATGAAATTCGAACATATTTTTGCTCCACGATACGAACAAAAATTCACCATACGACGTTACATTAGTTTGCAGCGCCATTTTTTTTTCACTTCTGTTCGTCGATCTCAGTCCGCGTGTTTGCTTCGTCGTGGAAGGATCTCGCTCGATAAAAGAAATCTCGAGGTATTATCAAAAAGTGAATGATTTTGTTGAAAAGAAACATTTCAAAAAGGTTTACACTGGCCATATTGCTGCTCGGAGTAATTACATTTGCCTAAGTCATTTTAGAAACATTTTAAAAAGTAAGCAAAGCCAAACCTCTTTGGATAGATATTTTACCAAGCGACCTCTATCCAGTGAAAGTGCTGGTGGAAGTGAAGGAAAGAAAGCAAAAATCAGTGAATAAAAATTAAAAAAATAATAATAATAAATAAAACAACACTAATTTTTTAAAAATCTTTTTTAAGTTATTGTTACATTATGTTATGGAAGTTAAGTTTTAGTATCATTTCCCTTCTCCCTCTCTTTCGCCACCAGTTCACACCTCCACCGTCGTCTATCCTCAAAGGTAAAGTGCAAATAAAACTACATTTTTTTTAATCAATTAGTATTCTATTACGATTATTTATACATTTACAACTACAAAACGCATTTTTCAGTGTTTTCCTTACTATAGTTATTTTTTTTAATGTATTACTTAGCTTTAATTTGAGTATGTTTTTTGTGTTGGAACGAATTATTTGGTTTTACATGTAATCGTATGGGGAAAAATGATTCACCTTACGACATTTTCATGATACGATCTCAGTGTCGGAACGGATTAATTTCGTATCCTGAGGTACCACTGTATATACATTTTGTTACTACTTAAAGAATTTACAACTACAAAACTTTTTTCCTTTATCAATAAGCATTAATAAAGCAGTAGAATGACTATAGCTTAAAACAGGGGTTCTTAACTTTTTTGCTCCATGGACCCCTTCTCCAAAAGTAAAGGTCATGGATCCCCTTTTGGAATAATGTTTTTAAATGCATAAAATAAACCAGTTATACAGAACTATATTTATTAAAATAAAAAAAACCACATGATATAGTAATATATGTGCTTCTTTCTTAACACAGTAATTAACAATACAATATATTTAAAATATAGGAAAGTTAAAGTTGAATTTTACCCTTCCAAGCTCATGGACTCTTGGTTAAAACACCCGTCTTAAAAAGACTTATCATACCAGTCCACTACTAATCTCACTAAAATTAGAAACAAATGGACTGATGTGATAAGTTCTTTATAATAATTATTAAAGAATTTTGTTTTTAAAAACTAATTCCAACAGGTATTTTTAAAAGTTTCTAATTTTCAAGATCTACCTTGTGTATCTCTTATTATAATGATCACCCTACTGAAGAAAAAAAAAAAAAGACACTTCTCAAAAATTAAACTCTTATCTTACTATTTGTCTCCACGATCCCTTGAATGATATTTTGCTACTCCAGATTTTTCATAAACCCAGAGATGATTCATTAGCAAAAATTATGTATGGTGATATATATAACTACTTGATTAACTCACTGAAATTTATATTGCAGAGTCATTAAAACCATATAATAGCTTAGATGCTTACAATCATTTTGTCAGTGGAAAAATTAGAGATATTTTCATCTGGAGAAGTAGATACATTTTATGGAGAAATAGAGCCTGGCCAACCGTCAATCAAAAAACTATGAGAGATATACCAGTGTTGGTTCGCCTGTAAAAAAAATTGCAAAATTCTTGCTGGACACTGTTTGTGCACGGCTGGGTAAGTCAGTTTTTTTTAACATAAATAGAACATACATTTCACAAGTAGAAAGCTTTCTTATAAAAACATACAGTAAGTTATTTTTACAGAATTGGAGATAATCCGCAACACCATAGCAACTAACTATGCTTAGTAATGCTAGTAAGCTACCATTTTACTGGAAGTATTTCTGAGTCTGTTCAAGATAAACATGTGCAATGGCAACTTCCATCAATACTATCTATATGATTAATGTTATAATCCAGTAGAAAATAATTATTATTTAAATAAATGATGATAACTATTAAATAAAGAAAAAAAATTACAAACCTCCACTTGCATATTCCATTACAAGGTACAATGTTTTTTCAGTTTCAATAACTTGATAAAGTTTCACTGAAAAAAATAAAATAAAATTATGGACTTTGTAAAGTTTTACCTAAATATTTTTTCAATTAAGTATCATAACTAAATAAAAAAAACTAATTCACCTATATTTGGGTGATCAAGCATTTTCATTATCCTTACTTCTCTGAACAACTAAAATATTGAACATTATTAGTGATTATTATTACATATATATATATATAAAACTATTAAAACATTAAATTATATATACAGTAGATCCCCCTATAAGACGGGTTCCTATAATTACGATTCCTATAAGAGGGCGAAAAAATTGTGGCGGTATCCGTAAACAACGGTAAAAAAACTCCTATAATTACGTAAAACGTCATCGGGCAGCCGAACTACTTTCCGCCGTCCAGCGCCACGCTACGGACAGTTTAGGCGGGTAAATTGAGTTTAGTATCGTCTGTACATATAATTATATATAAATTAGGTACTGTATATATAATTATATATTAACTTAATTTATTGTAACTTTATTATAATTATATATATACTTTCCGCCGTCTAGCGCCACGCTACGGAGAGTTTAGGCGAGCTATCGTCTGTACAGTATGTAAATTAGGTACCGTAAGTCTAATACAGCACTGTAATTTTATACATTTCTTGTGAAAGAAACATTTCTTATTCAACGGCGATTAAAATTATTTATATTAATGATGTCTCCAAAGTTCAACGAAGTTTTCGTAGAAAAATAACATCAGAAATAGCAGCTGCAGTTTGCTGCGCTGTTCTGCGACGAAAACAAGCTTGAGCAACAGCGATGTCGAATGGTGAACACTCGGTAAGTAATCCTACAATTTTTTGTTTATAGCGTAGTTTATATGGATTATTTCCAAAAAAAATATACATATTTTGGAAATGTTGAGTCGGATTAGTCTAGAATTGATTAATTTTATGGAAGAAAACCTTTCAAACAGCCGTAGTCCGTAAACTTCACACATGTTGGGCTGTGATTGGCTGTGATTCCTACAAAATTGATTCATAAAGAACGAAACGTATCTACCGTCTTATAGGGGGATCGACTGTATTGTATACTTTATGTTTGAAGTGATATACCATTTAAAACTACATTTATTGTTCTTATGTTAAAAAGTATGCAAAACAGTTTTTGGTTTATCATATACATACAAAAATCTAATAATCAGTCAAAACAATCTAGTTATATACAAGCTATTTAAATTATTACCTTTATAAACAAGCAAAAATTTAATAATAATACTGAAACATTCACAAGAACTTACAAATAATGAGCATAATATAGTTAAAACTTAAGACTAAATTTGAGTGACTGGCAGAACTGGGACTAAAATACAGTTTGAAATTATCATGTTCTTCAAAAAATATGTAAATACTTAAAATTTATTCTTGTTTATGAAAATTATTATTATTGGAATATTGTCATTTTTTATCTGTAATTTTCATTTTCAATCTTTCACTAATCATTGCCATGAGTGTGTTTTTATCAAAAGAAGGACTGCTTTAACTTCAAGCACACACAATAAAATGATCATTTTTATTACAGTAGAGCGTCGATTATCTGAAAGTCAATTATCCGAAAGAATTCCAGTCGGCAAATTTAAATTTTCACCAGTGCTGTGGTGCTGCAATCTTTGGCTATGTCTTGGGTTACTCAAATATTTTACGTTCTTGATACTAAATTAACTTCTGAAGTACAATTTTTTTTTATTGTTTTTATATTTTTCAATATATTTATTTTGTTTGTATAAAATAAAAAAATAATTTTTAACGATACAATAGTCTTCATTAGGCTTAACATTGACGAAAATTCAACGCAAAGCGACATGCAACGAAGAAAATTTTCAACATGCGATAGATTAATATATTTTTTCATACATAATCGATTATCCGAAATATCAATTTTTTCCAAACAACCCCAGTCCCCAATTGATTCAGATAATTGTCGCTGTACTGTATACAGTGGGTGATCAGTTAATGAACATAATCCGTTCCAAGACTTTGTTCACTATCTGAACTGTTTGTTAACCGATTATCGATTTACCATAGGTTTCTATGGGAATTTGATTAATTCGTTCTGGAGACTCCCAAAAAATAAAAAAAATATAATGCTTTCTTACTACGTTTATTCATATGTAATAATAAAAATACATATATACACGGTCTTGCATTTTTATTTGTCATGTTTTTTCTGTTGGTGGTGGTTAAAGAATCTGTCCAATGTCGATTGCTTTTCCGTCTTCTTCATGATTTTTCAGAAGTAATTAATCACATTGTACAGTAGACCCCCCCTATAACGCTTAGATACGTTCCACGCTAATCGAAAATTACGTTGTAGGAATGATTAAATACATGAGCCAATCGCAGCCCGATAGGTGTGAACTTTACGGACTAAGGCTGTTCGAAAGGTTTTCTTCTATAAAATTAACCGATTCTAGACTAATTCCACTCAACATTTCCAAAATACGTATAAATTTTTGGGAATAATCTGTATAAACTATGCTATAAACAAAAAATTGTAGGATTACTTACACCGTTCGACTACGCCGTTGCTTAAAGCTGGTTTTCATCGCGGAACAGCACACGAAACGACGGCCGCAATTTCTGATAACGAATTTTTGGCAGAAAAATAACTTGACCTTTGGAGACATCATTAATATAAATAATTTTTATGGCCGTTGAATAAGAAGTGTTTCTTTCACAAGAAATGTATAAAATTAGTGCTGTATTAGACTTACGGTACCTAATTTACATACTGTACAGACGATAATAAACTCAACTTACTAGCCTAAAATCTCCGTAGCGTGTTGCCAGGCGGCAGAAAGCATATATATAATTATAATAAAGTTACAATAAATTAAGTTAATATATAATTATATATACAGTACCTAATTTATATATAATTAATATATAATTATATGTACAGTACCTAATTTATATATAATTTATATATAATACTAAACAGACGATAGCAAACTCAATTTAGCCGCTCCGTAGCGTGGCGCAGGGTCGGAGGAAAGTAGTTCGGCTGCTCATCCACTATTGGTCCAGACTCTATCAATCTTGTCGCGAAACGACGTTATAGGAGGTACGTTATACGAAAGTTGCTACAATTTTTTCGCTACGTTATAGGAATTGTCGTTATAGGAACGTACGTTATAGGGGGGTCGACTGTAATTATAGAGATCCCTAAGCCTATTAACCTCAACCTGCTTTGGATGCCATTTTAAGACTGTTGTTCTAATATCCTCCCACTTCTTCAAAAGATTTTTAATAGCAGATATTGGCATAAATCCGCTTTTTCAGAAGAAAACGTAAAAGAATTGTTTCTATCAAAAATGTAAAAGACTGAAATTACAAGGAGAGTTTCAAAGATCGGGGAATACTATCCAATCAGCATATACTGGGTTGAACGTCAATGTCTCCCATGCTCCGAAAATTTTCAAATTGTTGCCTGAAGACAAAGGAAGACCAATTGGTATTTGTCATTTTACATCACTTCTTCTTGTGTTTGTTGAGTGAAGTGAAGTTGAACATGCGTTCGTTGTCTGATCATAAAAATCTTTTGCGAAAGTGTTCATTATCCAATTTGTTCGTTAACCGATCACCCACTGTATTTATAAATCATAAAATACTACTTAACTAGAGAACTCAGCAAAACACTAAAAAACAATAGCTTTTGGGTACTTTAGTTTTTTAGTGTTTTAGATAAATTCTCTAATCAGCAGTGTTTTATGGTTTATACCAGGGGTCATCAAACTATGGCCCACAAGATCAATTCATCCAACCTGCCACTGTACTGTGCCACAAATGAGCTAAAATATAATTATTAATATGGAAATATCATAGATTGTAGATAAACTTACTATGTAGAAAAAATTAAAGTAAGTAAAAATGCCAAAATTGGTCCATTTTGATTTTTGAATCTGACATTAATATAATTTTTAAGAAAATCAGTGAAATAAAAAATTTGGCAACTTTTTGTGACTTCAGATATCAGAGTGCTTTTTGTGTAAGTACCTGCAATGAAGTTTCTAAGAAAAGTGATTAAGAGCTTGCTGCAGCAATCATGTTTGTGTACTGGTAAGTAAGTATGTTGGTTGTCTTTATTTTTTGTGTATTCGGTGTACTGTATTCACCAAAATGCTTATGCAGCCTGCACTTGTCATTCTCTCAGTTGTCAGGCGCACTGTGAAAAAAATTTTGGTGAACCCTGATTTATACACTTAAAAATAAGTACAATAAAATCAATAAGCATATTTATTTTTTTACATTCTGCACCATCTTACAAAAAAAGATTTCTAAAAAAATTATTAAAGAAGAAGAAACACATGTGGTCAATTAATTAAAGCAAGCTTAAGTATATCAGATCTTTCAAATTCTGGAAATCTGTTATTTTTAGAGAATATAAAACAATAAGTTCCCTTCCTGCTCTGAAAAGCCAAAAACATACATAACAATGTTTTTATGCATCCTAGATTGGGTTTATAACATTAATCTACCCTCTGTTTATTATTATAAATCTTTAAGGTAAAACAGCACAGTAAGACTTTAATCAAATTATAATGTGGCTAATTAATTATACATATTATGTAATTTGAAATAAAAGCAGGCAATTAAACCATCAACTTGTATTAAATTTAATAATTAGAATTTTTAATAAATTTAAAATATTTTGGAAGAAGAGATTGTTCCAGAACAGAACNAATTTGAAATAAAAGCAGGCAATTAAACCATCAACTTGTATTAAATTTAATAATTAGAATTTTTAATAAATTTAAAATATTTTGGAAGAAGAGATTGAACAATCTCTTCTTCCAGAACAGAACTCAAACCTGCAACTTCTACTTACCATGAAGATGTGTTGCCAATTATGCTAATGGATCTCTATATGATCCTTGTTTCCAGACCCCTTAATTTAAAGAATATAACCATAAATTATCATTCATCAGTAAGCAAAGTTGCAGATATGAGTAATATGTGCCTATTTAACAAATGTTTTATATGATAAATTGGCATAGATACCATAATGCAAACTATAACTGCATTAAATATACATGATGCCATCTATATGCAAACCAAGAGAGCCAGTTTTGTAATAGCTGTTTGCCTTGGCATCAGTGACATCAAGCTGTTCTCTGGGAGGATAAAACAACATTAAATATTTTCCTCTTCAAAGAACAATATGTTAATAAAAAGCTGTATATATAGCATGACTGAAACTTTCCTTAAATCTTAAATTAATTGATAACACTTTATCAAATATATTGTATGATGTAACTCAAGCAGGATAATGTTCTCCTTTATTAACACAACAGTTATTAATATTAGTCTAAAAAATAAAATGAGAAAAATGTAAGAGTAAATTCATCAGACCTCAAAATTTTAACCTGAATGAATTTCTACTAAAAAGAAATATTAAAATTTATATTTTTGAATGAAAGTCTACATGTATGTTATATCTGTAATAAATCTTTATAGTTTGTTTAGATGAAAGATTGTTCTCTTTGTCTTATCATCATATGGCAACTATTAACTTACTATAATGATGTCAACTATATAGAAACTATACAGAAGAGGATAAAAACATCAAATATCTACTTTTAAATGTATAATACTTCTAATAATTATAGCAGATCTTTAAACCTAAACATAGTTAGATGTACTGTTTAATATATTATTAGAGATAGCAAAAGAGCTATTAGACATTGAAGTCTTCTACTGAGTTCTGAGAGATTCATTGGATGTGACTATTATTTTCCAATGTTTTTCTTAAAACCAAAGATCTAAATAAAATATCTACTATAAGTTGTTTTATTTCATTTTTTCTAAAGATGTTATGCTTTGTCTTTATCATCTATAAAAACACAAAATTTCCATATCTAAACGTTAAAAGAACCAACAAAAACATTCTACTTACACAATAAATTCTCAAAATATTGTTTAATTCACCATAATATAATATGTAAAAATGATTAAAGTATTATGCAAACTAGTTCAAAAAAATTTTTTTAAATAATAATTAATTCCAATCACATCTTAAGGATATATAAAAATGTAGAGACTCATTAAAATGTTATTTTTCAAAACAAGTAAAACAGTACTTTCAATATAAAGTGGTATTAAGTTAAAAATCAAAACTAACACTATATCAATAAATTGTTATTTTATCTTGATTCCTCTATTCATACACAACTGAATCAACATTTATAACTTGAGAAATCATATAAATACAATAATTTTATTTAAATATGAATTTTAAAATTCAAATATATAAATACAAATATTCTGAAAAACTATTTACTTAAAGTTAATAAAATTTTTTGACAAAGAAATAAAAATATGAAATTAATTTTGTATTTTCTGTTCATTAATTTTTTTCTTTCTCTAAAATGCAATCTGTTAATTTTACAGGTATACCTCGACTTACGTCGTTTCGAGTTACGTCGTACAAAAAAGTATATGGAAAAATAAAAATCAAGTTTAAGTCATTTTATTCGACTTTATGTCCGTCCGCCACAAATATTGAAGTCGTATTATCACTAGAAAAGCGTTTAAAGCACATAAAATCATATTAAAATATATACATTTACAAGTATGTACTGTATTTACAGTACAGTACATGCATTCATAAATTTAGATTACTTTTTTCTGTACTATATTAAAAACTAAAATTTATTTGTTTATAAGCTTAAAATAGATTCTTATTAACCATATATTATTAAAAATGCATTAATAAATAAAATACAGAACTGGGAATAGTAATTTATGGTTTAGCCTAGTGACAAGTAGATTCGGAGACAAGTAAATTCGACTTACGTCGTTTTTTGACTTAAGTCATTTTCCTGGAACCAATTACCGACATAAGGCGAGGTATACCTGTATATTTAAATTAATAACCTGTACAGATGTAATAACCTGTACAGTTATTTAATCAATAAAATTGTAGTGTTATAATAAACACACATTTTATTTTACAGAAATTATTAATATTAAAATTATAGAACAACAGATATTTTTATAAATATAATTATATATAATATCAACAAACTAAGATTCAAATATACAGTACATCTAACATGTCATTCCCATTAACTGCATATCTGATTTTTACAACATCTGTAGCCATAGAATTTTACAAATATCCAACTTATAACAAACTTGCATTGTATTTTTGGAATGTGTCAAAATTTTCCACTAACAGAAAATTTCAACTTATGAAAACTTAACTTTATTAATTAAAAAAAATTTTTTCCTATCAAATCTAATACAAAACTCTTATATGAAACATATTATAGATAACATATTAATACAATCGGAAATATACTACACCGGGTTAAATTAAAGTAAACAATAAACAACATACCAGGAACCTGTTGCCGGTGTGCTTCTCGATAAACAGAGCATTGCGAACGTTTTCAAACTTGACAGTTCTTCTTCAGGTAACAACTGACTGTTAATCGAATGCAATTCAAATTCAATTCATATTAGAATACCATTAAGAATTCTATCGCATGGATCCATGTCATCATTCACGCATGCGCCCCTTTGCCGGTTGTAAGTTATCATAAGTTCTTATCTACGAGCACCTGCCATGCAGTTGACAGGGTGATTTCGTCTTTACTGTTAATGAAATTGTCATCTTTTAGTGTAGCCATACAGATGTACAGGGCCTCTAGCCATCTAAGATGGTGTGTATATTTTGTGGTGCGGATTACCTTGGCTTGGCTGAATAACAGCTCTATTTCTGTATCTGAGGCATAGATGGCTAGAGCGGTGGTTTGCCTTGCATGTAGAATATCTGCCATGTGTTCTTTTATTCTCACCTCTTTGGAGCGCTTAGTGGATCCTAAGTAGATCAGGCTTCTGTTCCATCTATGGTCTATAATTGGGATGGTATATATGCCTGGAAGTTGATCTTTGTTGGGGATATCTTTCCCGTTCCGTAAAATATCAAAAATTGTTGTGCATCTTCTATATGCGATGCGAATATTCTTTTTCTTGGTTATTGTGTTGTAAAGTGATGTCAGGTACAGATTGTATGTAACCAGGATGATACTAGATGGAACTTCATTGGGTGCTTGTATTTGGGCTACTTCTTGGCAGCGCCATTTGCGGATCAATTTACATACGATCTTAGGATAACCATGCTCTTTAGCTATTTGTTCAATACACCTTGGTTAGGCATGTAGGGATATCTGATCAGACGAGTGTGAGAATGTCCTCTTAATTAAGGCGTTGAAGGCTGCCATTTTATAGTGAGGTGGATCACACGATCCTATTGGAATGTAGAGATGTTCTGCCCCTGGTTTCCGGTATACTTCCGTGTGGGTTACTGTTTGTTCAAACTTTATGTTGATGTCTAGGAAATGCGCTTCCGAAGCGTGAGCTTGATCTATCTCTAAGGTCAGGCCGTATGAATTATCATTGAATAAATCAATGAACATTGAAATATCCGGCTTTAGCCTCCATAAGATGAGAATATCATCTATTTATCTTTTATATAGTATGATGTAAGGTGAGTATTGAGGGATGACCTTAGCTTCTAATTGTCGGACCACCATCTCACATAGGTCCCCTGCGATGGGACTACCCATCAGGACGCCTCTTCTTTGGCCGTACGTGATCCCATTGAATTGGAAAAAAGAATTATAACATATAAGATGCATCAATTCTAGTATCTGTTGGTGCAAGTTGTTATCATTTACTATGTTGAAAAGTACGTCTCTGATGGTGCAAAATACTGCCGGGAGTTTAATAGACGGGTAGAGGGGTTTAAAATCTAAGACTGTTATGAAGGTAGGAGGCGTTGATATTTCCTCGAGGAGTGATATTAGGTCTATTGGGTGTGTCAGAGCATAAGAATATCCTTCTAGCTTAGGCGAGAGTATCTTATGTATTAGCTTCTCTAGCTTAATGGTTGGTGCCCTGGCCTTATCAATGATTGGTCTTAGTTGTTGTCCAGGTTTGTGGACCTTTGCAAAGGCGAATAATCTGGGCGTATCTGGGGAGTCTATCGTGATATTCCTTAATTCCAGGCATTTGGCTAGCTTCGTATTTAAAAAGCGTTTAACTCTCGCCTGTAAGCTGTCAATGGCGTTATTACTTGCAATGGTACATTGCGTGTTGGCTATATGCTCCTCTAGTAGTCGATTATATGTATCCCGTTTCATGAGAACGATGGATTGGCTTTTGTCAGCTCTGACCAATGTGACTTTATTTTGATGCATCCATCTTCTAGTGCACTCCAAATTAGATATCACGTGTTTCATATCTTGTGGCTGGGTGGAATTTTTAAGTTTGTGTGTGGCCTTCCATCTGTAGTACTCCTTTTCCTTATCCGGTAGGCCTGTTATTAGAGATTCCAATTCAGGGATAGGATTTAAGTCTTCTGTGGCTGGGTAAGGTGCAAACTTCGGTCCTAAGCTCAACACTTTGACTACATAATTCAGTAAATTGAATTTGAATTGCATTCGATTAACAGTCGTATGTTACCTGAAGAAGAACTGTTAAGTTCGAAAACGTTCGTAACGCTCTGTTTACCGAGAAGCACACCGGCAACAGGTTCCTGGTACGTTGTTTATTGGTCAACATATTAATATTTAAATTGTTATGATACTATGAAAAAATTAGTTCACATCAAGAACTTTTCATGAAACATTGAATCTGTAAAAAAACAATATAAAGATTGATAACTTTGCATAATTATCATACAGAAAACTGAGACTCCATGGAACAAAAAGACAAAAAGTCTTAACTTACACTAAAAAGCTGGACAATATGTATAAAGCAACATCTCACAAAATAGGATACAATATAATCTACCAACAAAATCCTACTGTAGCCTACATGCATTAATAAGTAACAACAAAGATTTAACACCAATAATATTCTGGGAGTATATGAGATTCCAGCTGTTAACAGAAACTTTGGCACGTGCATCAAGTACATTGGTTACACAAATACACACTGTTTACTATATGTGAGATTCAAAGAACATATGGCTGATGTACAATTAAGATGCTATAATACAGCCTTAGCAGCATATGATACACAACCTAATAGTGAGGTTGTATAAGATGAAGCAAAAATTATCAAACCAATAAGAGACTGCAAATTAGGAAAACAATGGAAATGATCAAAATACACAAACAAAAGACTTACTGATTAACATCAGAGACAAGAAACATTTCCTAATACATGAAGACTACTACACAGAAGAGAATAACCCCATCAGAATTATATTTTCACTTTCTGATTTTTTTTTATTTACATATTCATTTATTTATTTTATTATTCTATTTTTATTGCTTGGTTAATGCTTTAAAAAATGTTATTCAAGTTACTTGTCATTAATCTACATGTTATTATACTTTTAAATAATTTAGTGCATTTCACATTTTAAATTATTTTTTAATATTTGAAGACAAGTTTGCACAAATAGACATCACCATTTTTTTCCTTTTGTGTTCTAGACAGTACATTTCCAGCAACTGACCTTCCTTTCTAGGCTACTAGCCACCAAATTAAAGTTTTAAAAAAGTCCTTTTAAAAAACACAAAAAGATTTCCATTTTTTTTTTTCAAATCAAATCAAATCAAAGTTTATTTATCGTATAAGGCTTTCGCCTGTTACAAGGGCGTGATTACTATATACAGCATATTCATCCGCCACCATTAGAACTTTAATTAATCATACAGATAATTAACATTGTTTATCTAATATATAGTACATATATTTACTAATTTACTCTACGTTTTTATTCACAAGTTGCTTAGACCAGTTATATAACTTAAAGATAGTATTGATGTTTGCTTTGTCAAGGAACTTATACATATCCGTTTCATTAGAGCAGTTAACTAATCTACCAATATCAGCATTTTGCATGTTCTCATTTTCGTTGCAATTTTCACAAAGAATATGAAATTTTGATAATGTGTTACTGCAACTTGGGCATTTGGTCAGAGTATTCTAGGAATTTATCATTTATAATTATCCAGTTTTTGTTTAGTCTTAACTGAATAAAAAATTTTTTAACATTAAATGCAAGATTTGTAAGCATATAACTATTATTTGATGGGTAATTTAAAATTACTTTGTACCAACTTGTATTATTACGTTTCTGTATGTCATCGATATCTTGGACGATAGAGTTTTCCATTACTCTTTGTATTAATAAATTATTTTGCTGTTCACTGATGTATGATTGATCCATAAATAGTTCCAATAGTAGAAAATCCGTATGTGTTAAATATCTTCGATAGTTGTACCGTCCAATTTCGTTTTAAATCTGTGATCTTTGATTTTTGATATAATACATTCAGTAATTTTGTTGTTAAATCTTCAGCATTTATAATTTTTTGAAGAAATTTTATATACCTTTTTATTAATATGGTGTTTACTTTATATCTACTTAGTTCCATTCTTAGAGCACTGCCTGGGCTATTGTATTCTAATTGGAAAATTCTACGAATAAAAGTATTTTGTATTTTTTCAAATTCATTGAATTTACCTGTAGACCAAATCGGAGATGCGTAACACATCGAGTTAATGATAATTGAATTAAAAAGTTGAAAATGAGTTCTCAAATTCTTAATTTTGGCTTTGCAGAATAACACTATCAGATTATTTATTAAATTTTATGCCTTTGTTATTGAGCTTTTATATTGTTTGTCAAATGATAAATTAGGCGTGAATATTATTCCCAAGAATTTAACTTCATTAACTATTTTCACTTCTTTCTTGATATAAAAGCACACATGTTTTTTGGGTAAATTACTGCCATTACGAAAAATCATTATAACTGATTTTTTAGGGTTTATTTTAACTTTTAAATCTTCCAAGTATTCGGTTATTTGTTGAATTTTCCTGTGAAGTGCAGCAGCCATTAGAACTACTATTACAATGTCGTCTGCGTATGAGATAGTGTGTATGATTTGGTTGTCTATTTGGATGCCGTCTTCATCTCTTAGGAAACATTTATTTAAGTTGAATAGGTAAAAATTAAAAAGATAAGGAGACAGAGGGTCTCCTTGTAGTAGACCTCTATATGTTATAAACAATTTCCAATTAAAAACACAAAGATTTGGGTGAACTTGTCTTCAAATATTAAAAAATAGAAAGAACCATTGGACAAAAAAAGCTACGAATTTTAAATTATGTTGTGTACATGTTAAAACACACTTTTAAATATTCATTCATGATGTAATGAATTCTTTATTACATTCAAAAGATAGAATACCTGAAGATGGTCTAAATTAGACTGAAAGTACTTGTGTAGTAAAATTATTGCTGATAATAAGGTGTTTACTATTTACTTATTTAAATTATTGTTTACAAATGTAATTCTTTGAATTAGAATGTAAGAATCAATAAAAGAACACACTTAATAGCTAGTACTATCAATGCATAAAATAATACAAAATTAAAACTGAGATCAACTATTAAAGATTTGTGTGTACTACGAAAAATGAGCTTTTCATATAGTAAAACTATAAGTAAGCAATCATATTGTATTACTAAATAAAACATTTACTAATTTTTAAATAAAAATATTTTTTGAAATTTTCATTCTTATTTTTAATATACTTACTTTTTGAAGACTTGATGGATTTAGTTGAGTTTTATCAATTATCTTAATTGCAACCTATAAAATATTTTCTTAAGTTATTTTCTGCATAATTGTTATAAAAATCTATGACTTTTATTATAGTCAGTACTTTACTCATATTTAATTTAACTAATAGATACCTCTTTGCCTGTAGGAAGATGTTTCGCTAACTTAACTTTGGCAAAATTTCCTTTGCCAATAGTTTTTAATAAACGATATCTTCCTATGTGAGGTTCCTCTGAGGTTCGACTACGAGCAGATATACGAGGTGCCGGAATACTCTCTTCTCCCTTACAAAAAACATTTGTAGAATACATATTTATATTTAGTATGCTAAAAGTTTTCTAAAAAATTGACAAATGGAAGCATTAATCTAAGTAATTTGTTATTTATATTTATTGCTACTTACATAAAATATAATAAAAAAGTTTTCATTAAAAAATCTTTTTAGAATATTTTTCCAGCATATTTCAAGATATGCTATTCTATTCAAGATATTTGGAAAATACTAATATTTTTAGAATTTTCCAAAAATATGATAATTTTTTAAAAATATATGATAAATTTAAAAAACAAAATATGTTTCCCTGGGAAAATACAATATATTGATAAAAGCAAAACTCCATATTTCTAATATAATAAAACTACACTAATTAAACTTTTAAATAATAAATAATTATTAACAATTAATATGACATAATTTGCTAATTAAAATTATATTAAAAAATAGGAAAAACAATTCCATTCATATAAACTATATAAATACATATCAAAGTTTCAAACTGAATTATTTGACTTTTCAAACTGAACTGAATTTAAAATGTTTCACATGTACTTGTTTATATTATCTATAAGAATATATTTAACACTCAATAATATCTTTTATTATATGACTTGATTTTAAATGTTTTATTTTTATGCATTTATTTAAAACTTAAAAATATTTTAAAAGTAATTTCAAAAGAAAAGTTATATTAATAAATATTCTAATACTGTATAATGTTTTTAAACCTGCGGCAAAAGTTAATTTAATTTTGAGAAAAAATTTATTATATTGATTACTTGGATCAATAAGCCAGCTAAAGATGTAGTTATCTTTTCACTCAAGAATATTGTCCTAAATACTAAAATATATCAGTTAATAAAAATAGTTTTATTCTTAATCTTAATTTTTACAAAACAGTACTAATGAAAAGATAATATTAAATAATAAATCTATTATATTATTAGCAAATGTTATTTTTTGTAAAAGAAGTTTTTCTTTATAATTTATTTATTTTTGTCATTGCATCTTTTAGAAAATAAATTAAACTTGCATATAAAAATGTATTTCAAGTTACTTTGAATTTTTTTAATGCATATATTAAAAATAAATAACAACAAATTCAAATTAAGTTCAATTTATAAGTGAAATAATCATATATACATTAATAAATTCAAGTAAATATTTTCAAAATCATTCTATTGTTAAATATATACTTTTTTTGTAAACCAAAAAATGAAAATTACAAATAGATTAATAATTCAATTTAAAAATATGTGTAATGCTTTAATTATTTACGTTTTAATCAAGCAAAATTAAAAGCTTTATACTCTAAATAAATAATCTGAAAAAGTATCTGATATATTAGAAATAAAAAAAATGTTCTCTTTCTATTTAAAGTATTTTTTATAAATTATATTAAAAAAATTTTTTTTTACTAAATTCAAAAGTATCTTTATTAGCAAAAAGAGATTAACCCTGTTGCGGAGGTTATACAAATTTAATTACCATTGATAACAACATTTTTTTTTAAATAATATTGTGACATCGAGAAGATATTTATATAGTATATTCCATATTAGTTTAATATGAACATAATTAACAATCAATAACAATATTTAGATATTCATAACATTGTATTCAAATAATAATAGTCAAGTTTTACAACAATATCACAAGTTAACTCTTCTGATTTAATTTTCCAACATTTCTGCCGCCTTGATGAAATATTTATATAAATTGTATAGATCTTTTTTATTCAAATTGTTTAGATTATTTCTATAATCTTGGTGAGTATTATCATTTAACATTTGCGAGACATTAAGAGAGCTGTGTATATTTGAAAGACTGACATTCCTGAAGTATATGGTCAATTGAAGATTCTCCTGATTTACACCATGGGCAATAATTATTTGATAAATTAATATATATGTTATTAATATACAGCAAATATTTGTTTAGTCGTAATTGTGATATTAGTCTTTTCACGTTAAAGTTGATTGTTTTTATCATATAAGGTTGTACAGATGGGATGGGATATGATTGTATCAATGCAAGGGATGCTGATGGTTTAGCTTCGGCATGGAAGTTCTTTGTAAAAGAAAAGTTAAAACACACAAATTCTTAGTTCATATCTGCCTTTATAATGTGATGCTTTTTGATATATATATATTTTTATGAATTTAATCATTTTTGTACATTTAATCTTTTAGGTTTATTTTTGTTTTTAGTTTTATACCACCTTATTTTATTATTTATTATTTTATTATTTACATCAATCTATTTATTATAGTTATTTTGTATAGTGATTGGTTATTTTATTTTACGTTTTAATTTTGAATTTGTAATGTTCGAAAGTTCCGTTTTAATGCAATTTTCAAAGGTGTTCGATAACTTGTCACCTGATGATGGCCTATTCCATTAGGCTGAAAACGTTTGTGTATTAATAAATATTTCTGTGTTATAAGGTGTTGATTGTTTTATTAAATATTTAAAAGAAGCTAGTTTGATATTCAATTTGTTGTACTAATATTTTATACCTATGCTCTTTTGGTTTAATTCTTCTGATGTCAATGTTGCAATGTTGTAAATTATATTTACCAAGAAAGTATGCAAAGAATTTTGGATTCTTTTTTCTTTTTTTGTATATAGCTAGAAAAGAATTGCATATTAAACAACATTTGTCTTTTATCTTTGTAAAAATTTAATTGACTTTCCCACTGTTCATAAAAATGGCAGGTTTTCTTTTTCTTCAAGGCATTCATTTTAAATAGAAAAACTAACAAAATTTGAAAAAGAAATATACCTTTTGATACTATTTAGAAATACTAATTAGGTACTTTTCACCAAAAAAAATAGTAATTTATTTTCAAAGGAATTAAAAGAAAATCAAAGGTGTAGCACTTATAATACTTACTACAACTAGCACACAATGGTCCATGTGCAATTCATGAAATTTAATGACATTATAGCAAACATTGATGGACCGACTAAAACCTGCTTTGCAATTGACTTTGATCAACCTTACTTTGAAACCTGAAGATATTCTGAAGTAATCACAATAGTAAACTCTGATTCAAAGATATAATATAGACAAAAAAAAGAATCACGCACAAAGAAATTGAGTATATCTTAAACATTGTAATACTAGTATTCTCAGATATCTCGAATAAAATATTCTTTCATCAAAAAAAAATATATTGACAAATTACCACATCAATTGACAGAAATGTAGGATAAGTTTACTTGATTTGATGCTACTACAAAGATTCAGTAAGAAAATACTATCACTGTGTGTTTAACTTCTGAAAAGATGATTAATCCAGGACTGATAAGATGTTAGATGATCTAATAATAGAGAGGTTGCGACCGAAGTTTTCATCTGTAAAACATGAACGTCAAACGTCAAGCGCCGCTATCTTGTAAGCGACGTTCACGTTTTACAGATGGAAACTTCGGCCACAACCTCTCTAATAACAACTGAAAATAAAGCAATAATTAATACTTAAATCTTGTATTCTTGTTTTACAAGTAATCATGTGCTGAAATGAAATATCCTCAAAGTGGTGATAATCAAGTAATAGTCACTGTGTTTATAAGATAACTACAAAGCTGAATGAATACTAACTGATATACATGCATTTAAATATGTTCTTTATGATGGCAAATATAAAATAAGAATAAAGCAAACTGTCTATCGGCATTAAAGTTGTTTATTTACAAAATATTTAATTAAAAACAAGTACTTCTGATAATTCAAAATGCCATCTTCAGGTTAAGCTTATACCATTCAAATTACCTTCTTTTTTAAAAATTGTAATTGAAATGATATAGGCTCAACCTGAAGATGACATTTTTAAATATCAAAAGTACTTGTTTTTAATTAAATATTTTGTAAATAAACAACTTTAATGCCGATAGACAGTTTGCTTTATTCTTATTTTATATTTGCCATCATAAAGAACATATTTAAATGCATGTATATCAGTTAGTATTCATTCAGCTTTGTAGTTTGCTTTGTTCTTACACATTCATTTTCCTGCAAGAAATGTTTTAAAAAATTTATGCGATATGGTATATAGTTATATGAATAAATATTTCTTCAACATTTCAATATGCATGTAATGAAAATTATGCAATTTTTGAAGAAGTCATTGGTTGATAACACTTATGCCATAAAAATGACTATTTTCATATTTTTATCAGATTAAAAATATATGATTTAGAGGAATACAGAAGAGAACATACAATAATAATAATAATTATAATAATAATAATAATAGCATATCATTGCTTATAAAAAAAAATGCAATTATCTTAGAAAATAAAACTTCATGCCACTTGTTTCCTAAGACAAACACAAGAAAATGAGGAAAATGTTTTCTATGTATAGTGGCCTCACTAATTCAAACTACACTTAATTTAAAAACCAAATTTGTTTACTTTTCTGTTAACTGTTCCAGTCTAAAACAAAGAAATCATAATTATTTTTTAAAAACATACATACAAATTTGAAAAATATGTATCAAATATATTTTTCAAAAATTTATACTGTTATAAAGAAATTTATAACATCGGAGTAGATAAATTAACCCAACTTCACTGCCTGTAACCAGTATGCTTCTTCTGCAATGAAAGCAGAGGACTTTGCAAACATTTTTGAACCTAATGTGGTTCTTCAGGAGCTATGGAATTCTCTATTTGAATTTGAATTTCCATCAAAAATTAACCGTTGGCTTGGAAACAACGTTCCAGAAAGATTTTCCAAGCCAATGGTTAATTTTTTATGGAAATTCAAATTCGAATAGAGAATTCCATAGTGCCTGAAGAACCATATTAGGTTCAAAAACGTTTGCAAAGTCCTCTGCTTTCATTGCAGAAGAAGCACACCGGTTACTGGCAGTGAAATTGGGTTAATTTATACTGTATATATTTGTTTGTAGTCCTTTTTTTTATTTACTTTTCCTTATATATAACACTACTAATATGGCCAACCTACATAATAATTAGTTTGAATTACTGAACATACATTGTAACATCATCAAGTAACAAATTCAAAGATCTGAAATATTTTATTAATAAGAATAAAAATATATTAAATGATTTGAATCACTCTAATATTCAATTATTTTCATAGCAACTTTTATAATTATCATTATGAAATTTAAGCAAGTTTCTCACCTGATCAGCCACAACTGATTCATGAACTGTCTGAAGTGGAGTACGAACGCTGGCAGACATTGTAAATATACTTTCTTCTATAAATCCTAATAAAATTTTTCCTAGAAATTTAATATATATAATCAATTAAACTTTGAATACTTTCAAAAGAATTTCAATGAATATAAATACTTAATATAATATTTAATTTTTATTAAAAAGTACACATTTAAAAAAATAATCAATTTAATTTATAATTGTATCCTCTAATTTTGATTTAAAACAATGATTCTTAACCTGTGATGCAAGCATCATTGGAGTTATGAGAAATCTTTTCTGGAGGTGCAAGATTTCTTAAATACTTTTCAAAGATAAAAAAATATATTTAACTTTTAAAAACTTTCTTATCTTTTTTGTTTAGAACTGAGTCATTTTTTAAAATAAGATCATAATAAAAATGCACAAATATCAAATTTAAAGATGCAGTTATATACTTTTTCCTGTCATAAATCCTTAACCAAGACATAAATGTTTTTATAATGATGCATAGACACACAAGAATTTTCTNATAATAATAATAATTATAATAATAATAATAATAGCATATCATTGCTTATAAAAAAAAATGCAATTATCTTAGAAAATAAAACTTCATGCCACTTGTTTCCTAAGACAAACACAAGAAAATGAGGAAAATGTTTTCTATGTATAGTGGCCTCACTAATTCAAACTACACTTAATTTAAAAACCAAATTTGTTTACTTTTCTGTTAACTGTTCCAGTCTAAAACAAAGAAATCATAATTATTTTTTAAAAACATACATACAAATTTGAAAAATATGTATCAAATATATTTTTCAAAAATTTATACTGTTATAAAGAAATTTATAACATCGGAGTAGATAAATTAATCCAACTTCACTGCCTGTAACCAGTATGCTTCTTCTGCAATGAAAGCAGAGGACTTAGCAAACATTTTTGAACCTAATGTGGTTCTTCAGGAGCTATGGAATTCTCTATTTGAATTTGAATTTCCATCAAAAATTAACCGTTGGCTTGGAAACAACGTTCCAGAAAGATTTTCCAAGCCAATGGTTAATTTTTTATGGAAATTCAAATTCGAATAGAGAATTCCATAGTGCCTGAAGAACCATATTAGGTTCAAAAACGTTTGCAAAGTCCTCTGCTTTCATTGCAGAAGAAGCACACCGGTTACTGGCAGTGAAATTGGGTTAATTTATACTGTATATATTTGTTTGTAGTCCTTTTTTTTATTTACTTTTCCTTATATATAACACTACTAATATGGCCAACCTACATAATAATTAGTTTGAATTACTGAACATACATTGTAACATCATCAAGTAACAAATTCAAAGATCTGAAATATTTTATTAATAAGAATAAAAATATATTAAATGATTTGAATCACTCTAATATTCAATTATTTTCATAGCAACTTTTATAATTATCATTATGAAATTTAAGCAAGTTTCTCACCTGATCAGCCACAACTGATTCATGAACTGTCTGAAGTGGAGTACGAACGCTGGCAGACATTGTAAATATACTTTCTTCTATAAATCCTAATAAAATTTTTCCTAGAAATTTAATATATATAATCAATTAAACTTTGAATACTTTCAAAAGAATTTCAATGAATATAAATACTTAATATAATATTTAATTTTTATTAAAAAGTACACATTTAAAAAAATAATCAATTTAATTTATAATTGTATCCTCTAATTTTGATTTAAAACAATGATTCTTAACCTGTGATGCAAGCATCATTGGAGTTATGAGAAATCTTTTCTGGAGGTGCAAGATTTCTTAAATACTTTTCAAAGATAAAAAAATATATTTAACTTTTAAAAACTTTCTTATCTTTTTTGTTTAGAACTGAGTCATTTTTTAAAATAAGATCATAATAAAAATGCACAAATATCAAATTTAAAGATGCAGTTATATACTTTTTCCTGTCATAAATCCTTAACCAAGACATAAATGTTTTTATAATGATGCATAGACACACAAGAATTTTCTTAATTACTTAAGCTTTACCTAAACCTAAGCTAACATACACATCAAAAAATAGCATGACTATTACTTTAAATAAGAAAACAAATTTTTCATAGGAATGTAAACACACATTAAAAAAGTTACAATGTTACATTAAACATGATATATACTATGTTAAAATAAACAGGTTTTTATTTACATATTTGAGTCACTATTATAACTGAAAAATCTAAATACAAAAACTAATTTTTTAATAACTGTGTATGTACAGTACATACATATAAATCTACTTATGGTTTTATAAAAACAACTCCAAAAACATGATTTTTCATTAAAGTCAGATGATCTCCAGATTATTGAGCTATAATATTATTGGTTGATAATTTGGCAGATTGTTTAGCTATAAATCTACTTAAAATAAACTTTGAATTTTACTTTACAGTCTAGTATAAAACATATCATATATATATATATATAATTCTCAAAGAAGTAATCATGGCAATGAATATACCTTATATAATCACAAACACAATATTCAACAACTCTACTTTTTTTTAATTGTTTTATTGCTACCATCACATTTATTTAAGGAAAAATATATACATATAATTTATAGCAAAACCTACAATGAGTAATTATTTACTAAAAAATTATAATGCTCATAATTTTTATTTAAACAACACAATTGAGACTATAAAGAAAAATAAGTAACTTTTTACATTGGAATAACCATTATAAAAATTTTATGCAAAATACAGTAAATCCCACAAACTTGACTTGTGCTCTAAGAAAGTCACGAGTTACTGAAAATGGCAAGTTTTACAGCATAGCAATAATGCCAGCCTAAACAGAGGAATTTTCATAAAGGTATTATACAGGGTGGGCCAATGAAAACTAATTGGCAGAGTTTTTGGATAGTTTGATTTGTATTTAAGCAAATTGCTCAGACAGGTCGATTTTATTCTCGAGGGGGACATGTCAGAAATCATGCAAGGAAAAAAAAATTGATCATAAAATTAAGACTGATAATGTGTTATCTATTTTCAGATGTTCTTTTTTGTGGTGTTCACATTAAGCTTCACCACTCAGTGATTCAATCAGAATTTAAGATTATTATTTGTTTATTGTGAATTGTGTACAACAATCATTATGGTTTACACAACTGCTGAAAAGATGGAAATAGTAATTCTTCATTTCAGAAATGGTGAGAATGCTCATCTTACTGCAAATTTATTTAATCAACGCTATCCAAACAAACATTGTAATGCAAAATACATTCTGGAGTTGGTTCAAAAGTTTCAGTTAACGGGTTCTGTGGCTAACAAAAAATGCACTCCCGGACGTGAACATCCAATAAGAAATGAAGTGAAAAAGATTGGGGTTTTGGGGCAAGTTGCTGCAGACCCAACTTTAAGTACAAGGAAGCTGGAGGCTGTGACTAGCATTAGCAGAAGATCTATTCACCAGATCCTCAAAGCTCACAAGTTTCATCTGTACAAAATTAATTTAGTTCACCAGTTAAATGAAGATAATTTTGATCAGTGACAGCAATTTTGGGAAATTATGACAGAAAGGTTAAGAGTTGACGTGGATTATCTTTTTAACATTTATTTTTCCAACAAGTGTGTTTTTTTTTAAACTCAATGGTTAATCATCACAATTGTCAATATTGGTCAGATAATAGCCTGTGACCATAGGGTCGGTATCTCTTCGATACCTCGTCAGGATGACACCACTGTATCCTTCGGTCGATACAGAGACCACAAGTTCGCGCGTGCGGATAGGTATGAGGGTTGGACCCGGAATGAAGAACTGAGAGAAAAACGGAAGAAACTGCACTCCAGAAGTTTTAAACATAAAAACCCGTTTATTTATATATAATCTAAATTAAGTTTACATCAGCGAATAAAATACGATACATAAACTACACGAGTTATTATTCAATATTTAGTCCAAATTAACGACCGGGTGCGCGTTTCGTTACGCGGAGAGAGAGAACGTACAATAGTGCGCGGGCAGGATAAATACCTTAGGTTGTAGGAGCTCAAGTCCAAAATCAGCACAAAAGGTCCAACAGTTCCTTTTAGGTGAACAGTTCTTTTTAGGTAAGTAGAAAAATTTCAGTTAAGTTCAGGTCTTTTAGTCTTGTAGAGGAGGAGGAGGAGGTTCGGATTCTTGGCGGGAGGTAGACGATCGGAGCGCACACACAGATACCAACAATAACTTCCACCCCCTTTCTCATCATGCCTGGCCCTTTTATATCACGTCCTCATTTTCGAACTTTTCTCCGATTTCGTCAGCGATGACGATCTTCTTGGTCCAATGAGGGGACAGGTGACACAATCGTGACACAGAAATGTACTCATCTCAACAAGGAACCTAACTCGTGGGAATCAAGGTTTTTATTGATTTTATTTTTCCTTTTTCTCTTTTAATTTTCTGTTTTCTCGTTCCGTCTTTATAAAGTTTATTAAAAAAAATTATAGTTTAAAACACTAAATTTCTGGTCCTCACATTTCATGAAGTTCATAGCCAAACTTCACAAAGGCTAAATGTGTGGGCTGAAATCTTTGGAGATCGAGTACTTGGCCCCATTTTCCTAGATGGTAATCTAACAGGAGAAAGTTATTTAGATTTACTTGAAAATGTTGTACATCCATTACTTGTTGATATCATCAAATGTGACAACTGATACTTAGAAGACCGCCTTACTTTCCAACAAGATGAAACCCCCACATTATTCAAAACCAGTTACAGAGTTTATGAACACGGCTTTTCCTAGGCATTGGATCGGATGTAGAGGTCCTTTAGAATGGCTGGCTAGATCCCCAGATCTTAGTCCTCTTGATTTTTTCTTTGGAGACATTTAAAAAGTAAGATCTATGCAACCGAACCAGGATCTCTTGAAGAATTATGACAAAGAATTGTAGACAAGTGTTCTCAAATAACATCTGAAACTTTCCGAACTGTAAGAAACCATTTTGAGCAAAATATGTATTATTATATGGAGGCTAGTGGTGCTCAATTCGAACATTTATTGAATAGATAACTTTTTTTATGTTTGTGTTACTTTTTTTTCCGAAATAAATGTTTGTTTAGTTAATAAAAAAAAAATGTTTTTAAAATTTTTCCTTGTCTTTTGTATTTAGAATCATAAAAACTTTATTGCAAAAGATACCCCCTTCGAGAATAAAATCAACCTGTCTGAGTGATTTGCTGAAATACAAATCCAACTATCCAAAAACTCTGCCATTTCGTTTTCATTGGCCCACCCCATATGTACAAATTTGTGTACATATTAACTATGAACCAGAAGTGACTTTATTTACAGTTAAATTTTAATTAAAAAAACCTACTGACTATTTAGTAGCTACTTTAGAGTTTGGCATATGCATCATGGTGTTCTTACAGTGGCACCTTGGAAAAAGAGTTATATTCTTTATTCATACATAAAATTCATGCTATTATCAAGTTTTTGCCAGTAAAGAACGATAACTTATTTCATCTTAGTGTTAAATTAGAGGTAAAAATTAGATTACATGTATTATATTATTATTATTATTTCGAATGACACGATAAGTTTTACAAATGGCAAGTTATCAACAGTAGAGATCTTGGACTCTACTATATATATATATATATATATATATATATATATATATATATATATATATATATATATATATATATATATATATATATATATATATATATATATATATATATATATATATATATATATATATATATATATATATATATATATATATATATATATATATATATATATATATATATATATATATATATATATATATATATATATATATATATATATATATATATATATATATATATATATATATATATATATATATATATATATATATATATATATATATATATATATATATATATATATATATATATATATATATATATATATATATATATATATATATATATATATATATATATATATATATATATATATATATATATATATATATATATATATATATATATATATATATATATATATATATATATATATATATATATATATATATATATNTTAATTAAATTTTTCAAAATAGAATAGAAATATTTCATTACATTTGTACTAACACACAGTTGTGATATAAACTATCAGTTTTTGTTCTAATCACTTAATAAGAAATTATATATATTGTTCTACTTATGAGCAAATATATACAGATATTAATATAAATAAAGAATAACAATTACCATAACAATGTATTCATTTTTAAAAAGGAATATACACTACATACTTATAAAAACTAAACTAAATACTAAAAATTAGGTTTTAAAGACAGGTTTGTTTAAATTTATAGAATTATTATAATATATGTTAAATAATAAAAAATGATCTTATGTAATATATTGGACAAGGTTTTAACAAAAATGTTTTTTCTTTACAATGAATAAAGCCAGATTAAACAAAATAAAAATAAAATTACATAAACTAACTTTTCTCTGATAAAATTCAAAATTGGTTAAGTATGATTAGAATTAAATTTGATGAAATACAAAATGATAATGTTAAATGGTTAGTAAAAAAATTACAGTAAAATCAATGCTTTGAAAGAAAAACAATATCAGTAAGCTTAGGAACTAAATGAGAAAAAAATGTAATTTCTTTTTACTCCAATAAAACAGAACTATGTTTTATATTTTTCCTCTGAAGGAAAGATTTGAGAAAAGAAAATTATATATATATAATATAAAATTTTATTTTCTCAAATTGTAATGATTGTTAAACAAATCAATATTATGTAATGGTATCATGTTTTAATTAGTTACACCTAACAAATATTAAATCTCTCCATTTGAATTTGTGCAAAATATTCTACGTTATACAATTATTTTAAAAAATTGAAATACAGTGAAAACTGCTTAGGTGACCACCTGCATTCGACGGGCACCTGTCAAAACGGGCGAAAATTTCTGGCACCGAATAGTTTATCCATAGAGTCTTCGTATAAGTTACCTGTATTAAATGACCACCTGTGTAACGCAACTGCGGGCATCAATTTTTGGTTTGAAACAACATATGACAACTGTAATAAGCGACCACTTTCGCGAATGTATCTGGTCTAAACTATTATAAGAACCCATCTCAACAATGTTTCCACCTCCTAATATAATGAATTAGTCTAAACTCTCATTCAAAGTTCGAACCCATCCCGGGCACCTCTCCCACCCTTGAAATTAGGTGCAGGTTTTAATAAATTAGTCTAGCAACAAAGGAAATTCATTTCAGTTTGTTGGAAAATGTCCGAAATGCAAAGTGCTGTCGTTAGAAGATCGTATTAAAGTTATCACAACAGCAATTAGCGGCGAAGTTTAACTGTGGGAAAACAAAATTTATTTTACCCTAGACCTACAGTATTTTCCTTGGGGGTGTAAAATATTGTACACGATACAATTAATCGGCTGATCTCATCGTTTGATAAAATCTATTTTTATTTATTTATTTTGAAGCTCATATACAGTACACGTGCGATAAATAGTTTCTGTATCAACCTACCTTATTTCCACGATATTTTTAGAAAAATAATATCCAAGTAATTTTCGCAGGCAAAATATTCAAAAAACAATAAACGCATTAATGCAAAAATCAGTTTTACTTCCTTTTTCGATTCCGCGATTGTAATGAAATCGTATAACAAGAAAAAAATAATAAAATCGTTTTATTATTAGTTAATAATTTTTCTTATTGTACTTAATTAATTAAGAAAATATTAAATATTAAAAAAATACAGTATTTTTAAAGTTAAAATAAGATTAAACTAACAAAAACCAAGAGCAAAGTGATGAAGAGATAGGATGTGGTTTTATATTGATTACGTAATACGCGTAACTGAGGAGTGAACGAAAAGAACCGAGTCAAATTAATTACGTCGGAAAAAAAATTGTGCATTATAATCGAGAAAACGCAAGTGTTGTATTAATCTTTAAAATATTGGTATTAAATTTGTCTTATAATATCATGACGACTCCTGTAAATCGGGTTATCCGATAAGAATAAAATACAATACCAATATAGCCCTATCGTTGAAAAAATTCACTTATTTTTGCTCACCTCGAGTTTTGCTTAGTAGAAATGGCTAAAAAGTGCGCAAAATACGTATGGAAATACAGTATTACAGCACCACCCGTATCTAAAAGACCACTTTTTGAAGGAACCGTGGGTGGTCGCCATAGACAGGTTTTACTGTATACCAGTGAAATCCTTAATATTGAAGGAAGTTCTACAATTTATCAACAATAATACAATTTTTGATCTTACATTCACAGATACATTTATTTGAAATGAAAAAATTAATTAGGTAACACTTTTTAATAACTTGTTTTGGATTCAAATTAAAAATAATTAATTTTTCAATCCACACTTGAATTTTGTAAACTAGCAACTATGTTAAACAAATAATATATTAAAATATAAATGTAAGAAAGTCTTTTTCTTACCATACAGATCAAATTATAAATATATATGTATGTATGTATATATGTATATATATATTTATTTTAATGTTCAAAAATCACTATGTTTAAATTATGTTTAACTCCACTTCAAGCATTTTAATCTTTTTAATAAATAATTCCTATAAAAATACACTAGGTCACAAAAGAGTATCCAGACATCTATAAAATGGAAGAATTTTTTAGTTATAAGTCATTTCTCTCATGAAATTGAAAAAAGTAATGACATGTGAAATCTTTAGATTTTTTTACACTAGAATAAATATTTACATGTGCAAAAAATATTGATAAAAAACAGAAACATAGTTTTATTCAGGCCTTGGAATGGATCACTATTTCTCACTATTTTTAAATTAGTCACTTTCTTTGGTCACTTTTTAACTATTTTGGTGATATATCACTATCTCTCACTTTTTCTTCCATTATGGGTAACAACNAAGAATCTCAGAAATACAAATGTTTCGTGTTCATTATTATTTTTATCATCAAATAACTACGTATCACACCACACTAAAAAACAGTTAGAACCTGATGCAGAGCCCAGAAAGGGTTCAAAAATTTTCGTTTTTTTTTTTTTTAATGTTTTTCGATGTTACCACACCATAAATTGGTTCTGTGTGCGTAATTTTTTAAATTTTTATTAACTTTTATTAGTTTGTATTCCTTATTTGTGATTTAATTTGTACATAAAAAATAAATGTTTTTTCTTCCTATTTTCTCCCTGTATGTTTTTTCCCCATAATATCAACTGTATACCTACTTTTGCAGCCCCTGTATTTTGAATATAAAAATTGACTTTTTTACATTTTTTGATATTAAATAATAAATTAATAACTGTTTTTAAAATCAAAATTTAAATATAATTTTTACTGAATTAAATTGAGAAAATTCACTATTATTAATTAAGAAAAACATTCAATAAATGAAAATTATTTTTCAAAACCATTTTCCAAATTTTATTATTAGTGAAAAAAGTTTCAGCTTCAGTTTCAAAAGATTCAATAAATGGTAATACATCTAATCTAGCTTGTAAGATATGCAGATTTAGACTCCCTTACAGATCTGAAAATTATTTTTTTGGTAGAACAGAAATAAAAGAAAGATTTGTTGTGACACTAGAGGACAATAAAAGGTTGTGAACAAGTCATGCAGTTGCATTATTGGCAAAGACTTCATCTGTTCAATATGCAACAACAACAACACAGCATCTAAATTTTAAGAATTAGTTTTTTAAAAATTAGGGAAAAATAAAAAATCTTTTTGTTAAGTTATTGAAACAAATGCTTTTAAAGATGTTTTGTGAGATATTTTAATAATTTGATTTCATTTCCATATAGTAAACTTTGGTTGGATATGAAATAGAATAACTGAAAAGTAGAAAAAGTTATTTTATTACATTAAAAGGAAAAAAGACAGATTATAAATAGTTTTAAGAAATGTCTATTGGAAGTAAATGTGATTTGCAATCTCTTTGGTTAAAAAAATATACAAAACACTCACTACTCACCACACCTATATATCAAACACAAACACTGAACCAATTTACGGTGTGGAATGATCAAATTTACGAGCTAAAACCTGATGAAGAGCCCAGAAGGGGTTCGAAAACGTTTGTTTTTTATGATTAGTCGATTGTTCCACACTGTAAATTGGTTCAGTGTTTGTGTTTAAAAAAAATATTTTCTGAAAATGTAAAAAATTCAATTTGTAATTTAAAGACAACCAAGGAGAGATATAAAACTTAAAATGGGTCTTGCATGTAAATGAATAACTCAAATTTGTTTATTAGTCAATAAAGGAAAATTTTTTAAAAACCTTACATTGCTTAATCTTCTATTTGAAGTCAACACAATAATACAGTGGTGCCTCGTATAACGTACTTAATCCATTCCAGGTGCACATCCGTTAAATGAAAAGTCCGTTATACGAAACGCATTTTCCCATAGAAATACATGTTAAAACATATAATTTTTTCTGCAGCATAAAATAATCATACTGTACCATAAAAAATGAAAATGGAGCAGACACCAATTATGCCGGGTAGTCAGATGTTGTGAGGAGGAGGTGGAGGAACACTTTCTTCACATATTCATACAGATACATACTTTTTACACATTGCAGCAGGTCTCTTTTTATTGTTTTTTAATTGAAGTCAGATTTAGAAGAGGCTACCTGAGCTTGCAGGATCAACTCCTCTTGTTCCATCCTTTGTTTTTTGGCAGCTGGCTTCTTGAAAAACATGAACAAGGTGGTCTGTTTCTCTTTCTTCTTTAACACCTGTCGGAAATGACGGGCAAAGGTGTCATTGTAGAGATCATTGATCCTTTTGGCCTCAGCTCTGTTTGGATAATGAGTGTTGGTAAACTCCTGAACCTCTCCCCATTCTACAAGAAAGTTTTTGTCAACTTCCACTTCTTCTGATGATTTTTTGCTTTGTTTCAATTGAAATCACCTTTCTGTTTTTCAGAAGCCATGATTTGCACAACACTTGAATAAATGTAAATACCCTGCACTGAGGTGATGTACCGTACATAATAAACAAGCCGAAAGGGAGCAAGCCGAATCCCAACAGGAGCTCTGTACTTCAGATATACTAATAATATATTCTAAGAATACTAATATATTATAAAAATAGCAGATTGTCATTGGCAACGGTAAAAGAGTGAAACATCATTCACACTTGCTCGCAGAAAGTTTGATGTTCGCCTCATGTAACTGCTGAACAGAAAGTCCGTTGCTCGAGTCACGTAACAGCCAAACAGAAAGTCCGTTGTTCGCAGCGTCCATTATTCGAGGCGTTCGTTATACGAGGCACCACTGTAATTGTTTTTATATATTCTAAACTTTAATTTATTGAAAATGGATTTATTATTTATAGATAGTAGTATCATTATAAGATTATCTTCATCTATAATAATAGTGTTAATCTATTTTAGTATTCTGTGCTTGAATGAACTCTCACATTAAAAAATAAAAGAAAAATCAGCTTCAAATAATACATGAATTCATATATATGTGTGTAAAAGAAAATATTTTACACACACACAAATTGATAAAAAATTCTAATATCAACAAATATTAAGAACATGTAAGAACAACAAAACATCAAAAAAAACTGTCCACAAATGAAGGGGAAAAACTTAAGAAATTAATTTTTATAGATTTAAAGAACAAAAACCATATCCGAATAAATAAATAATTGATTTCACGCAGATCATGACATAAATATCCTCCGTAATTTAAAATATCTTGAATGCGTGTTTTAATCATTGGGATTTAATTTACTGGGATTCAATATACTGTATTTTTTGAAATACAGTATATTGAACAAAAACCAACAAAATACTTCAAACTATTTTGTAGATATATTACAATGAATATGTACATACAATTTGATGAAGAAAATATTAAGCAGTAAACATAAAATAATTAATCTCCTATTCTCACTCAGATTCTTTAACAATATACAGTCAACACACCTTAATAAATAACGTTTGTTTAGCTGAATAAATGTGCATTCTCAGTATTAAGGTGTGTTGACTATATATTTATAAAATAATTGCAATTATTGTCTATGTTCATAATAAAAACAACTTAAAATTACACATTAAAAGTTTCCCAATAAGGAAAATAGAAAATTTTAAGACAAACAGGGAAAACTTATATTAGTAATGAAAGAAAAAAAAAATGTAGTAAAATACTATTAAAGATAAAGATAATAGAATGTCTGAGATAAAGAAAAATTGCTAATTAAAAGGTAAAAACAACTTTGAAAGAATAGGAACTTATTTTGACAATTTTAAACAACAGAATATTCTTTCTAATCTAAATAAAATATAAATAAGAATTATTAATACAAAAATCAAAAGTTTTTAACTGCAAGATACAATCAGCAATTGTCATAAATCAAATTTAAATAAGATCATATTAAAATTTCAAAAAACTATCAGAAATGCTATTTTCTGACTTAAACTTTTAGTCTTAAACATTAATTTCTCTTTTGCAACTAATTCCAGGGAAATGGAGAAACTGCAAGTCTTTCAAATTAATCAGTAAGCTGATACTGATTTACATACATTACATATAGGCTATAGTAGTTGTTATATACACGTATTTCTAGTAAATAAATTTAAAAGTCCTGTTCAGTTTTTAAATCATCATCTCATTCCAGTTATTTAATTAATTTCATTTTCTTCAATCTGCTTTTATTTCCTCATGTGATATTAGTTTTGAAAAAGGAATACCAGTAGAGCCTTGAAAACTCAGCCTAATGTGGACCAAAGGGTGGCCGAGTTTGTGAAAATGCCAGGTTATCGGGAATGGGGTTAAAAAAAATAAGTATGAGTGTTTCCTCAGAAAATACTGTACTGTACTTGTATGTATTGTTTACTTGAGAATACAACAGAGAATAAACTGCCCAAATACCCTTAAACAAAGGAAAAGTACATCTTTTATGAAGGCATAGAGCCTTTACTACATGAAAATGAAAATTAATGAATACACTGTGTACAGTAATTTACCTGATAAGACAGACCTCAGAAAAATACTTTATGAGGCATAAAGCTGTCTTTATCATGAAAATTAATTAACTAAGGATTTCTTTGCCTTGCCAGGGTGTGGCCGAGTTATCTGGAGTGCCGGGTTATCGAGTGCAGAGTTTGAGGCTCTACTGTATCTATTTTATCTGTCTCAATTGTTTTCTACTATTCATAAATCCTCCTTTTCAATTCTGCATATATCATTCCCATAATTTGAGATATCCAACAATCAATTTTTGTTTTTTGCAAAAGTGAATATATTCCACTTTGTTAAGATTAGGCTATATCTCAATTTATCTATGATAATAAAATATATGTCATAAACTGTAAACTTCCAAAAAATACTCCTATGGTGAACAGAGTTAAAAACCAATACAATATTGTAAATGAATCCCAAAATAATAAAATCATAACAGCAATGTATAATATTTCAGCTACTCCTGCCATTATACTGTAGAATTTTAGTGTCTCTTTATTCTCTTCTACAATCTGTTTTTGTCCTTTAGTACCTTGTTTTCCCTTATGAGGAAGCATATTTGTTTTATATTACACAGTCTTCGAAATTATTTATTAACAAAATTTAATGAAAATTATATTATCGATCTTATCGAAAGTTTTTAAATATGACAAAAAAAAGAGCAGACATTCAACTTATTGACCAGGCAGCTTTGGCACGTGTACCTCTATGATAATAAAATTATAGAATTACCAATTTTTTTTTAAAAGACCTAGATACTTATTCTTTTAATCACTATATCAGTGTATTTCTATTAATAGGACTTATCATACTAGTGTACAAGATTGCAGCCTCACAGTTACACAGATTAAAATTGTTTTATTTTCAATTACCTGGTAATTGAAAATAAAATTACCTACAATTACAGGTAATTGAAAATAAAACAATTTTAATCTGTGTAACTGTGAGGCTGCAATCTTGTACACCAGTATGATAAGTCCTATTAATAGAAATACACTGATATAGTGATTAAAAGAATAATTTTGATTAAATTAAGGACATAGATGCATATTAATTAAACTAGATACTTATTAATTCTCTTCTCTAATTTCTTTCAAAGATCTTTCAGAAACTCCATTGAAATGATGAGAAATTTATCTCAGTGACCAAGTTAAAGTCAACTCACTGTTTTTCATTAATCTCTTATATAATTCTTCACTGTCTAGTTTATTGAAACCCTCCTTTATAAGCTTACAGAGGTGGCAAGAATCAAAATTTATCTCCCAGCTTTGTTTTTCTATGTGTGTGTGTGTTAAGTTCCATCGAGTCGTCGTCGACTCCTGGTGACTTCATGGACAAGTCTTCTCCATCTTGATCTTTCCTTTGTTGTCTCTCGTAGCTCCTCCAGCTTCATTTCTGTGACTTTCTTGATTTCTTCCATCCATCTTATCCGTTGTCTTCCCCTTTTCCTTCTACCTTCCACTTTTTCCAGTATAATAGTCTTCTCTAGGGAAACTTCTTTACACATCACATGTCCAAAGTAGGTCAATTTTTGTTTTAAGATTCTTGCCTCTAAAGAGAAGCTTGGCTTAATTTTTTCTAAAATTGAGATATTTATTTTCCTTTCTGTCCATGGAACTCTAAGTAATCTTCTCCATACCCACAATTCAAATGCATCAATCATTTTTCTTTCCTTTTTCCTTAGAGTCCAGCTTTCACAGCCATATAATGTTACAGGGAAAAACCATTGCTTCTACATTTCTTTTCTTAGTATGGATGGAAATGTCTTTATCTTTCATTATCTTGGTGAGATTTGCCATGGCTGTTCTGCCAAGGTTAATTCTCCTTCTGATTTCTCCTTCACAACTTCCATTCCTTTCTATCTTTGAGCCCAAAAGTATGTAACTTTCTGCCACTTGTTTTTCTGTACTGTAGGTCTAATATTAATGAAATGTGCATAAGATAAACTTCATATTTACTGCAGTTCAGAAAATATGAAAGCTCTTGATAATCATAATTGCAAAGACTATTAACTAAGGTACCTTCTTGTCTTTTCTTTTATATATTTCTATCAAACATAGATTATAGTATAGTGAGATTCTTAGACATCCAATTCTTCCTTAATCTCTAAATGCAAGGATTACTTTTTAATTCATAAAAATTTCTTAAGCTAATTTAACTCTTTTATTTAAAACATATTAAACACTATACACATTGTATAATTGATTTCCTTCTTAACATGTGCTATACTAACACTGTATAAACTATGAGAGCTATAAAAAATAAATATATAAATGACATGGTCTAAGTCAATTTAAACTGAGTCATTAAAACAAAAATGCAAAATCATTTTAATGATTTGCAAAAAATATAAACATGATTATAAATAAAAGAGATTGTTAAAATGGTAAAATTCATTAAATTTACATGATCTTTTTGAAAAAAACAATGTACTTAGTGTCTCTCATTCATTTCTGTCAATATATATATATATATATATTAAATCAAATATTTTCTTAAAATAGTTCATTTTAAATTATTACAAAATAAATCAATTTTTCATGACGTTTATTTTATAGTACAGTGGATTCTGCTTAACTGGGACACATTGGGACTAATCCATTTTGGCCCAATTAAACGAACAATAATAAATTGTACAATTGGAAAATTTTGAGGTAGTGAGAGATCTCATTGTGGTGTCACCCTGTAGACACTAAATTGTACATAGAGATTACAGATACATTTTTCACATTATCATGCTTTACCAATATTCTATACTGTACTTACGAGATTTGTAATGGAGGGTTAACTCTAAATGCACTGTGAGTTGTTGACCCTTTTTTTTTCTTTAGGCATAAGAATTTTTCGTCAAGCTATTCAGACTTTGGTAGCTAATATTGAAAGATTAATCACAGGCCACAAATTCCTTAGACAGGCCAGATCTGGCCGGGCTGTATGTTGGCCATGCCTGCACTAGTATAATGTTATTTGTTTAATTATTGTACAATATAACAAATAAAATATCTAATTATTCTTAATATAATGTTTTACTATATCGCCTAGAAAATTGTTGTTTGCCTCCAAAATATAAATTGTTACTAATCGCCCCCCAACATGGAAAAACGCCTAAATGGAAGTGATATCGCCTCTGTTGAGAAACACTGCTCTAAGGTTTCCATATCTGATCTCGGATTTCATCTATCTAACTCCATTCTTGAGATTAAAGCAAGACAAATGGACAGACAGACAATAGACAGAAGACAGCAGGAATTTATGGTCTACAATTTTTTCAAACTGCAGTCCAATTAGCCATATTTCAACCCAATTAAAATCCAGAGCATTATTTGTTTATAAATGTTCCTTAATTCTTAAGGCTTCATAGGTTAAAAGTTAAACTCTATAGTTAAATATAAAAATATTTTATTGCATAAAATTAAATATTTATGCTACTGTATAGAAAATACCAAATTTCCTTGATTCTAAGATATACTTCTTTACTTATTTTTACCTCCATTTTAGTACAAAGTAAAGATGCAGCTTAGAAATGATGAATTTGCAGTCTAAAATAAAATCAAAAATCATCACAAGTAAATCAGTGGTGCATTATATACCAATACTATATTACTCAATGCTGCTCACATTAGTTCAAAAGAGTTTTGCTGATAACAAGTTGTTGGTGCACAAGAATAGTGACACAATTCAAAAAAAATAGTTCTTACAGAACAGCCATTCAAAAGTTTCTTGTTTCCTGCAAGGCTTTGTCATGATCTTGGATTTTTAAAATTTTCAAATCTGTTTTGGAAATAAATATTAGTGTTTATTCTTCCACATAAAAATATGGGGAGTTTGTTATACATTTCTACAATAAACTCAAAATTGGAAATTTTTGAGTTGTATCACTATTCTTGTGCACCAAACAAAGGATATATAATCTAAAGTTCTAAAGCTGCTCTAATAAAGCAATGAGAAATTAATTACAAGTTATCTTGTGGAATTCACTGTTAAATTAATAAAACCTTATTAATTACTCATGAATAATACAGAATGAAGTTGAGACAATCTTCAATAAAAAGAAGCTAATGTTAACCTTTAAGCATTTTTAGAATTTATCAATACTATTTTTAGAAGCTCAAAAACATTTAATAATACAGTAGAGCGTCGATTATCCAAAAGTCAGTCATCCAAAACGTCAATCATCCAAAAGAATTCCAGTCGGCAAATTTAAATTTTCGCCAGTGCTGTGGCGCTGCAATCTTTGGCTATGTCTTGGGCTACTCAAATATTTTACGTTTTTGATACTAAATTAACTTCTGAAGTATAATTTTTTATTATTTTTATATTTTTCAATATATTTATTTTGTTTGTACAAAATAAGAAAATAATTTTTAACAATACAATAGTCTTCATTAGGCTTAACATCAACGAAAATTCAATGTGAAGCGACACGCAACGGAGAAAAATGTCAAGATGGGATAAATAAATATATTTTTTCGTACATGATCGGTTATCCGAAACATCGATCTTCCGAACAACCCCAGTCCCCAATAGATTCGGATAATCAACGCTCTACTGTAGTTATAATTAAAAATAAAAAGTAAACTACAGTATGTTAAATGTGTTATTATTGCACTGTGCTAATTTATAATAATAAATATTGAACTGTTAAATAAATTAAATTAAAAATAGTGTACAACTGTAAAATTGTATAAATTTAGATAATATGTAAATTTATATGAATTGATAATCAAGTTTACCAACTGTAAGATATTGTATTGCTATTGTGGTCCATGTAATAATTTATAATATTAAATATTAAAATGTTAAATAAATTAATAATCATATACAACTGTAAAACCGTAAAACTGCAATAGATGTCAGATATGCAAATTCATATTATATTGTGGATGCGTATCAAAGGAAGTAAGGATTTTACAAAACTGACTTAGGAGTGGAAAGTATAATCAATTGTGTACCACTTTAGTAATACTTGTATCCAAGGTATGTTTTAGCAAGATAATTTTATAAATTCTAACAAATTTGTGTATAAATTTATATATATGTATTGTATACTCTTTTAATATTTTAGTTGGCTGGAAATGTTAAGAACAAGCTGATGTTGCTTTAATTTATAAAACTTGTATGCACAGGTATGCTTTAGATCACGATAATTTTACAAATTCTACAAAACTTATTTTTTCTATATGTGTTGTATATCTTTTTAAATATTTTAGTTGGCTGAGGAGGGGGCTTATGAGCCTGAAACATGTAATTTTTTCACACGTCTCAACTAAATAAAGATGAGAAAAATCGCCAAGTGTCTTAATTTATAGCACTTTATTGTATTAGAAGGAGAAACAAATTTCAAAGCACGGTTTCACATAATTAAAAGAAGAGAAGTAAACTACAGTAGTTAAATTTAATGCAACAATAAAATTTTGAAATAGACATATGCATTTTAATATTATTAAGGCATTGCTCAAGTTTGAGAATTTACAATTACCCAACCAAATTATGAAAGAAACAGTAAATAGTACTCTCATAACTACTGGTAATTTTATAAAACAAATATTGACCATTTCTAATTTGTTAAATAATATTAATTATTTTATATAATCTATATATGTATTATATACCGGTCATTTAGCTCTAATTTTGTTTAATAGATTATTGATCTATTTAAATTATAATTGTAATTAAATAACAATTTTATCTCAAAAATAAAAGTAAAAATTTATACTTAAGAAAAATGAAAAAAAGAGGAGGACATAACTTTGAAATGGTGTATATAATGCATCACTTACTTTATGAGAAGAATTTGATGCAGATGATAAATTGATATGAAATCAATACCAGATATCAAATCCAGCTGGAAATTTATCAATTTCAAAATAACTATTAACTTCTTACAATATAAAATCTTTTAAATATGGTTAAAATTTCTCTTCCTAAAAATGTGTATTAACTTTTAAATTTTGCTGTATTCCTTCAATTTTATATTGTATTTTCTTATTCACTAGCATGCACACACAAATAACAACTGAAGGCACAAATCACAATTAGTAATTCATTTAACTTTAAGAATAAAACAATTGATATAGATTTATTTATAAACTGAAGGTGTCGAATTAAATATTTTTAAAACCCTTTTAGAGAAAAACATTTTAATATATTTTTAGTTCTTATCCTGCTATAAAATTTATGCTACAATATATATTCAAACTATAAAATATTTGTGAAATTACCAAGCAGTAAAAAAATAAATTCAATAAAAAATAAGTACATAATAAATATCAATTAAAATTCAGAAACATTATGCAGATTTGTCTTATTTCAGAAACATTACACTAATAGTACATAAATAAAAATAGTCTCTTTATAAAATTTTATTTATACTTTCATCACTATTAAAAGAAAGTATTACATTAATATAGCCAAGAACTAAGTACAGATCTTATTTTATTTTAATGCTACTTAATTATAAGACTTACATTTAATTATTTCTATTGATTCTCAAATGAGCATCAAAACTTTTTATAAATAGCTAGCTACTGAAGAGAATTTCAGACAACCCCCTTTCAAAAATTACTTTTGATACTCAATTTTTATTTTAACAAGTATGTTTGTTGTATTTTTTATTTATCAGAAATATTGATTACTATTGTCATTTACTTTTATAAATTCAAAGTAAATTATAACAGTCTAACAGATTACAATTGCATATGCATACTTGAACATATGTGCTTGTTTGCTACTAAAGTTCTCTCCACTCTTATACATTTTAACTAACATTTAAACTGTGATATTTTCCCCAAATTATCTTCTATAAATTATGTCATAATTAAATATCATACACAACTATAATTTGTTTTAAGTAAGTACAGGTCTCTTCCTGCAGGAAATGAATTGTCATAGGAAGGATTAAAAAAAAAAAAAAATGGAACAAATTAAAAATAATAATAATAATAAATTTACTTACTTAAAATCAATTTTTATAATATTGTAAGAAACCAAAATAAAATTTTAAATATCTGAGTTAAAATTATTAATTAATATTTATAATTATTAAAATTAGCATTATTTAATTAACTTTACAATTTTAATCAAATGAAATATTAATTACTTGTTCAAAATACAGTAATCTATTTTCTGCATAGAAATTATATTACCAAACACCAAAGATGGAAAAAGTAAGTGCCAAATAACAAATTCGAACTCCAAATTTTCAAAACTCTGCAGATGAACTAACACAACCCAGTTATTGCCAGTAACATTTAAACAACATTTAAAAATTATTGTTGTTTATAATGTATTGTCAGAAGGATAAATAAAAGATAAAACTGACTAGTTAAAACAAACTACAATCTTTTACTTCCTCTTCAAAGTGTAGTTTTAACATGAACAAACTAATTTAGTTTTGTAAGCCTAAATTAAAACTCATTTCATACAAGAAAGAACAAATAAAACATAACTGAAACATCACAAACACCTAATTTTAATTAATTTTCAATACATAACAAGGAAATTCAAAATATATTCATCTGTAAATTCCATATAGAAGCATTAAATTTGTCATACTATGACTAGAATGACCTTAATAGATGAACATATATAAAATAAGTACAGAGAGCCCTCAGTTTACGCCACACTTCCGTTCCTACAAAAGCTGGTGCAAATCAAATCGGCGTAAAATGAACCCATATTTACAGTGAGGTAGGTATAGGGGTTAGGTTCTACATAAGTGAAAAATAAGCAAATAATTTTGTTTATTAATACAATATAATACAAAATACATATATTATAAATTTAATTTTTTTAAATGTATTTTATGATAAAATAAAATGAAATGTTTTTATTAAAAAATCTTAAGAAAAACAAATGATATTTCAAAGTTTTGGATATCTTACATTTTTCAGAAAAAGTATCCATTTGTAATTGTTTAGATTTTTGTTTTCTTTCATTAATAATTTCAGAATATGGTCTAATAGATGCCATGATGCTCTTTTTTACACCTCGCTCCCAATCATTGTCTAACTCACAAAGTTCATCTGTCAAACTTTCCATAATTGAAAGGATACGTTAACCTGAAATAGAGCTACAGATGAGCGGAGACACTGATTGGTTGACTGCCAGCGCCATAGCGCATATATAAGGTCAGTTTGGGCGGAAAAAATTTAAGTTGGTTTTATCTCGCTGAGGAGAGTTAGATATTGTCTGGCCAATAAGAAGGTATCGTCTGGCAACGAGAAGTAGATTTCGTCTCACTAATGATAATTTGTGATCACCGGAAATGCTACTCCATCATAAGGTGTTTTCCTGAACAAACTGATACGGGATACAAACTATTCGCATTCATTAGCACTCTGGATTTGGACGACATTTATTGGACAATTAAGTTTAATAACTTGACTCGTAGGAACCTAAACGTTTAGTATTTTAATATTAATTTAATGCAAATGTATACATACCCAATAATATTAAACAGAAAAAATAAATATATTCAATAAAAATTTTTGTTTTAACGAATGTACAATGTCACGACTCAGTAAATACGTCAACGCTGAAACAAAAATCAGTCTGTCATAGGGAAAATAGGGGAATTACACCACAAAACGGTGAATTGCACAGCGGAATTATTGTGAATTGGCATAAATTGAGCTGGCATAAACCGAAGGCTACCTGTAATTTTTTTTAAGCATATACAATATTTTTTAAAGAAAACTATAAATATTTTTAAAATTAGTAAATTTTTTCAAATAATTACATTTTTTATTCAAAATAAATTCTACAATTTTTTTAATTCATTCACAATACAGAAATGATGTAAGAAAAATCATTTTATAGTAACAAAACAAACAAAAAAAAAGTTTTATAAATTTTTTTTTTATTTCAATTTTTATTTGTGAAATTCCATTTACTTAAAAACCTTTAAATGTTTAAAACAACAAAAGTACCTTAATATAGTTTAGTAGCATATCTTTATTCTTATGATGCATTGTTTTAGCCTTATTTAAGGTTACAAATTATAAGAATGACTTTTTACTTTTTATTTATTATAAAACAACAGTTCAAATTTTATAAAGGATCTTTCTTCAATTTCATTAAAGTTTTATGTCTGTCTTTTTTAAAAGTTTATTTTTTATACTTCCAATTAAATGAAGTGTTTGTACTGTAATTAATCAGCTTTATTATAAAATCACACATTCAACAAAATAAAAAAAAACTAGAATATATATAAGCAATAAATGATTAGCAAACAACTCGAATATATAGTTTTAAAATTTGATTACTTTAATATTAAACAAATGAATTATATTACTTCCATTGTTCAATGAAGAAAAAGTAACTTTTAAAAATTTTATTTTTAAATTTAATATATAAAATATATTAAATTCAAAAATATCATACAATAATGAATTTTATAAATTAAATTCAACTAAAAATATAAATGAAATATGCAAGTATTATTTTCTTACTCCCGTAACCAAAAGAAATTAAAGAGTTTCAAGTAGGTAAACTAGTTTTAAAACAAGAAAAATAAAACTAAAGTGAAAATAAAATTTAGAAAATATGTAAACAGAAATGCACAACTGGGTGATGACTTAATACAAATGACAAAATATTCCTAAATATCATTAAAAATGCAATAAAATAACTTAGTTCATAAAATTAAATTGAAATTTTTACTTCTTAAATGAGAAAATGACAACAAAATTTTGAAAAATGCACTCATAGAAATGCTTTTTCTTCACAAAAAAAACTTATAGCATAATACAATAAACACAATATTGATCAACTAAATTTTGCAGTTAATGCAGTAGACAAATAAAACCATTACGATAAATGATCAAATAATCTATCACTACTGAGATTTTTAAATGTTAATTTTATGTTAATATAAAATTAGACAAAAATCAACATTTGAGAATATACATTAAAAAACCAAATAAAAGTAAAGATGAAATACTAAATATTTTTTAACCTCAAAGTTAAATCTTATATACACTTCCTGAATATCACCAACTAAAAAGACCTGTTCTGAACATTTCAAAAGTTCTCAAAACTGTCATACTAAAGTTTATTAACTAAAAAACAAACTAAAATTACAACAAAGTGTTTTCAAATAGTAACAAGCAATTATTTATTGTGACATTGTCAGAATACTGTATTGCAATTTTTAATCATATTTTTAATTTTTTAATTTAAAATATATGCTCTCCACCTCAAATTAGTACTTTAGTGTCTTTCTCCTGTAAATCATACTTTTAGCAATGTAGTCGTGCTGGTCACCTATGTAACTCCTTTCAGGGGAAAAGTATTGAATTGAAATAACATGACTTCTGGTTTGCATAAGAAGTTTGTATATAGTTAACTGGAGCCTCCTGCCCTATGCTTTCCACATCTGGGAGCTATTCTGAGTAGTATCATTAAGCTGACGAATACGTTAAAAACCAGTTTCTATCAGAACCATGTGATTTGTGTTTAATCAACTGTGAAAATGCTATTCCGAGCCGTACATTTCGTTTTCAGTTTCAATAGCCACATGCGATAACTAAGCTTTTGTCCATCTTTCTGGGTCTTTTTGTGAGCCAATTCCATTGGAATTCAGACGGTCAGATATTTCTTTCCACAATTTCTGGCAATCTTTTACAGTAAAGAAAGCATCTGACTTCTCTGATATTAATTTAGGACTGTCTTCTATAAAATTAACGAGCATCTCGAACTAGCAACTCGTAATTCGCTGGCTTCATTGGTCTTTCTTCGACATTTTAAAACAAAACTATTTCACTAGCGCTGGTATACAACAATGCTAAAACCATGTGCTTCGCTTAGAAAATGGTGGGTTGCAGTCACGAGACTAAAATACAATGTTAACTAAACTGATTGGTTAAAGCATAACAGCTATCGATAGCATGAAACCCAGACGCAACTCGACCAACTACCCATAGCAAAACCCACTTAACATGGAGCACAGAATAGCAATTTGTCTAAGGTTCGTTAACTGCCTTTCACTAAAGGGACTTATCAAATTTCATGTGTATCACTCTCATTGAGTTATCAGAAGAGCTCAGAATAGGTCCCCTGGTCTTGAATTTCATTTATCTAACACTGTTCTCAAGATAAAGGAAAGACAGATAGATGGACAAATTATAGTGGAAATTTATAAGTCTACAATTTTTTCAAATTGCAGCCCAAAAACCTATCTTAAGAAATATACAATTATCTAAATAATGCATACAGTGACAGAATAACTTTTAGAACTTGAAACTAAAATATTCTAAATTGGAGCTAAAAAATTTAATGTTTTAACAACCAAAATAAAGTACAGCTTAAATCTGAAAACGAAAACTTTTGACAATACTTAACTACATTTTGACTACATTAACAAACAGAATTTAAAACAAACTACTTTCATAGAATACAAGTTGTTGTAAGCAAGATGTTTGATATGAGTTCTATCTGATCTGAAATTGGAATCAAATAACTCCAAAAAACATTTTATTTTCAACTCATTTGACTTCTAGATTTAAGTTGTACTTTACCTTTCAATTGTTTTTCAAAACAGTGTTACAAGATATCCAGAATTGAAAATAATACAGTAGAGCCTCGAAAACTCGGCCTAATGTGGACCAAAGGGTGGCCGAGTTTGTGAAAATGCTGGGTTATCGGGAATGGGGTTAAAAAAGAATAAGTACGAGTGTTTCCTCAGAAAATACTGTACTGTACTTGTATGTATTGTTTACTTGAGAATACAACAGAGAATAAACTGCCCAAATACCCTTAAACAAAAGAAAAGTACATCTTTTATGAAGGCATAGAGCCTTTACTACATGAAAATGAAAATTAATGAATACACTGTGTACAGTAATTTACCTGATAAGACAGACCTCAGAAAAATACTTTATGGCATAAAGCTGTCTTTATCATGAAAATTAATTAACTAAGGATTTTTTTGCCCTGCCAGAGTGTGGCCGAGTTATCCGGAGTGCCGGGTTATCGAGTGCCAAGTTTTCGAGGCTCTACTGTATTTTAATTTTAAAATATCATAATTTCATAACTTTTGTGTGTTGTTTAAATAATTTTTACTCTTAAAAATTATTTTTTACCATTTGAAAGCATTTGGGTGTTTGGGTAATTTGTGGCTTGAGCAAAATAGAATCAGTAAACAAGTTTGAGAACCCGAAAAATAAATTTAAATAGCATCTAAGTGATATAAGATACATGCAACTCATAACTGTCAATGCATTAATGGACTTAAACAATAACACTAAATTAAAGAGAAAATTGATTAAGGTAGCAAGCAACTCAGATAACTCATTAAATGTATATATATTAAAAACTGACTATCAGCTAAAAGTTATTTTTAGATTATTATTTTTATTTATTTAATTTTGGCTATGCATTGTTCAAACATTGCTTATTTTTTTATAACTACACATTCTACAAAAACTGGTTTTATATTATGATTTAATCATTATTTAAAGCAGATTACTTTTATTTTTTTATTTTTAAAATCATTGATAAAAAATATGCTTAAAAAATGCAATTATCAAATTTTATTTGCTTCTTGAACAACAAATTTAAGCATTTTTTTTTTCTAGTACTGTGAAATAAAAGAAATTTTCCAATTTTATATAATTTAAAATTGTTCTCATGTTCCATAGCAACCAGAAAATAGTTCAATAAAGATAAGACTAAATCAAAAGGTTCAAAATATTTTTAAATTTAATAGAAAATGATTCTCTAACTATTGTTTCTTCAGTGTTAAAAAAACATTAAACGTAGCAACATAGATATTTATTTATAAAAATTAAAATTAGTACTAGATTAATTGATTATACTATACCCAAAATGATAACTTTGTTGTTAAAAGTACTGTTGAACAGCTAAAACTTTATAAAATATAAACTAATTTAACTAATATTTTCAGTTTTTAAGTTTATTTTATATAACAAATTAAGAAAAATTCACTATATAAAATAATTAATTGGGAAAAAACTATTAAAATTTAGGCTGTTCGATAAATCTTTTGCTTGTCTACACAAGAATAATATTTAAAAAACTTTATCCAAAATGATATAACAATTCTTTACATTTCATTCTTTTATTTTATTACATATTACTTTATAAATACTATTCATTAATTTTAAAATATTTCATGTCATTCATTCATTCATTTTGACAACATTCTGAAACTATTATTAATCTATTGTTTTAGTTTTGAGTTAAAATCTTCCAAAATACAAAAATTTTAGAATTAAAATTATTCTCAGTTTTTAATTCAATATCAAAAATTTTTTTATTACAATTTTGTTTAGTTTTTATTCTAAAGAGATTATCAGATATTATTTATACGTAATTAAATTTCTTTACTTCTTATAATTTTCAGAAATAAAAAAATATATTTTAATCTATAAATAGTATTCCTATGTATCATAAAAGAGAAGATATTACTTCAAAGCAGTTAGTAAAATCAATAAATGCAAAAAAATATATTTAATTCTAATTACAAAATTAAAGTTTCTTTAAATTTTTTTTTTATAAATCTAAATAGTTCAAGTTAATTTTAAGTAAAACCATATCTATCAAATGATTACATAATCGGAGTACCCTTACTTTTATCCAATTCCTTTCAATTATTATTAAAGTTTAAAAAACTTCTCACTTCAAATCTAGGAACTATAATTTTTTTTATGTTTTTATAAAATAAAACCTTGTTTTAAATCATTAAATAGAATAAAAATTAATAATTCTATATTTTAGGTTTTTTTAAATAAACTGTAGTTATGATTATGTAATTGTGCTTGAATATGACTGACATATTGTGAAATCTGTATAATAAAAACTTTCTTGTTCATTTTACATTATAAACATTTTGAGAATGCAGAAATAAACAAAAAATGGATTTAATGCTTTTCATCTTAAACTCTATTAGACTTTTACTTTTTCAGAAATCAATATCTTGATAGACAATTTACTTCCAATTTTACTTTTTGTAACAGCTTTATTGATTATTTTTAAAGAAATACACAACAAATTTATCAAAAAATAGATAATCAGACATGTATTATACCAATCATGTTTATCAAATTTCAAAATATGTAAGACCTAACTGCTGAAAAAAAAAATTCTAAGTTGAACTGTTATTAGCTATTAATTTAATACTTATTACAAAATTAGAAAAAATAAATAATAATAATTAAATGAATAAATAAAATAGTAAAAGCCATTTACTGCCATTTTATAATTTTAAATATTTGTCTTTCATAATTATTGATATATTTCTGGAAACCCAAAATGAAAAAAATATACAGTATATTGAGATTTTGAACATTAGAATACAGACATCAATATAAACATACACTATTAAAAGTTTTAAAATAGAAAAAGATAGATATTATAAGATTATCTGATTTTATCTACTTGTCTTTAAGACAAAATATAGATAAAATAAATAAAATGAATTAACAAACACATGAAAATCCAATCTATTATACAATGTAAAAAAAAAACTAAAAGGAAGAAGTAAAAAATAAAATGAAAAACTAATCTCTCTAAAGATTTTTCAGACAGAAGTAATTATTTGCAGTAGATTATTATATATAAATAATAATAATAATAATCATATCCATTCCAAACACTCACAATATACAAAACACATTCACTGAAAAAATTAGCAAGTACACAGAACTCGCCCAGGAAATAAGGCATCTGTGAAGGATGGAAAGGGTGCTTATTGTACCTGTCATTCTCTCCTGTACAGGTGTGATACCACACACACTACACAAAAGCCTGGGAACATTACAATTGAATAGAAATACAGATATCACACTGTAGAAGGCCACTATAGTGAATACATGCCACATTGTTAGGAAATTCCCGAACACAGACACTAACACACTTATTTTAGTTTTTGGTTGCTATGCCTTGACTCTGGTCTGGCATAGTACACAGCCACAGGTATCAACCGAGTATAACCCACTAAATACTGTATAATAATATGATAATAATAAAGATGGAGGAAAAACGATTAGAGAAAGTCACTAAAGATAAAAATCTTCAAATCAAGGTTGAATGTTTATGGAAAAAGATACGAGGGTAGACCCAAAAGTACCTGACCTAACAAATACACAAAAAATTTGGGAAAACATATCTTTATTTCTCAACATAGTCTCCTTTTAGCTCAATACACTTTTTCCAGCGATGTTCAATAGCTTCGATACCCTGTTTATAATGAGAACCGTCAAGCTTCTCAAAATAGCCATCAACCGCAGACTCCACCTCTTCATTGTTGGCAAATCTTTTACCACTGAGCCATTTTTTCAAGTTTGGAAAGAAAAAATAATCTGAGGGGGCTAAATCTGGCAAATAGGGTATATGAGAAAGCAATTCAAACCTTAACTCGTTGATTTTGACCACCACAATAACGGATGTGTGAACAGGTGTGTTGTCTTGATGAAACAACACTTTCTTTTTTACCAAATGTGACTGTTTTTAATGACTTCATCACTCAATTGCTGCAATAAGTTCACATAATACTCGCCATTGATTGTTTTTCCTTTTTGAAGATAATCAATGAAAATTATCCCACGCGCATCCCAAAAAACTGACGCCATGACCTTGCCAGCAGATGGGACTGTCTTCATCTTCTTCGGAGCCGATTCTCCCCTTTCAGTCCATTGTTTCGACTATTCTTTCGTCACAGGTGTGAAATGATGGACCCATGTTTCATCCATGGTTATGAATCAATGCAAAACTGGGTTTTATTGTTGCGAAACATCGCCAAACACTCGATTGAAACATCCTCACGACACTGTTTTTGTCCCATTGTGAGCAAACATGGCACCCATCTTGTGCGCAGCTTTCTCATGACCACATTTTCAATCAAAATGCAATGTACAGCACTTTTTGAAATGCTACCATGTCTGCTAGCTCTCGCACTCTCAAAGTAGCGAGAGTGCGAGTAGCGAGAGCTACCATGTCTGCTAGCTCTCGCACTTTGAGTCAACGATCATCCAATACCATTTTGTGGATTTTTTCACCATTTCTGGCATAGTCACCTCTTTGGCTGACCACTGCAATGTTTGTCTTGGCAGCTTGTACAATCTTGTTTAAACTCTGCCACCCAATATTTTATTGTTGTAATCGAGGGAGCAGACTCCCCCAGAGTAGAATCTAGCTCAGCTTTAATATTGGTTGGACTGAGACCTTTCAAATGAAAGTATTGTATCACATAACAATGACCAATTTTTTCTATGGTTACAAATTAACTGAGATCATTCACTATTGATGGCTGTCAAACAAATACTAAACAATGTAGTGTCTTCAAACTTAAGCTTTATAAGGTTGGTACTTTCGAACACAGTAATTTTTCAAATTACCATCATATATATATCAGGTCGGGTACTTCTGGGACAACCCTCATATAATTTCAATTGTAGTCAGAGCACTAGGAGCTCTTTCAAGGGATATAGAGCAATACCTAAAGAACAAGAGCTTCATAGAATCAACATCCATATGCTAAAGAAGGCTGCACTACTTTGAACAGCACATATTTTGAATAAATATCTCAGGGTCTCTGGAAGAGTTTCAATGCTTTAGAGCCAAATCCATTCATTAATAGTTGAGGAGATGTGTTTAAGTTAAATAATAACATTATATATATTAACAACAACATATATGTAATAACTAGCTGTTACCTGCAACTTCGCCTGCATGGATTTTGCAAGAAAACCCCATTTATATTCAGTATTTCAACAACCATAGTAATTGTTATATAACACCTACCACTGAGAATAAGAATTGCTAAGAATCAAATGAACTATTTTCAATTTCATCAATTTTCTGGAACATTTACAATCGTTCTATAATCGAACCAATATGCAATAACAAATTTGAATTTAAAACAATTCAAACATTTGGTTAAAAAATCAAAATATATAAAAATATTTATAACAATGTCTGAAATGTTATCAATTTAATACACCTAAGTACTTAATGAAGACTAAATGTTGAAAACAAAAAATTGCATATAAAATAATACAGTAAAAATCATTCTTCCAGTTAAGCCTTAATGCTCTTCCTCTCCCCCCGTGGAAAAATTTTGAAAAATCCTTTCTTAGTGTGCGTTTCCATGATGTACCCTAACTGTGTACCAAATTTCACCTCTTTAGGTTCAGCGGTTTGCTCTGGGTGATGATGAATCAGTGAATCAATCAGTCAGGACAAATAATTTTATATATTTAGGGTACGTTCGTAAAGTCGAACGAGTTAAACGAGAATGACGTCATCGTTATTCTTATTTCGTTAGACTTTTCGAACGATTCGTTTAGAACTAAATGGCTGTTTCTAAAATCGAAGATACAAATGTTGCTAATACAGCCTTATCCGAAATATTTTTCTTAGATTGCTTCGGGTGGACAGTTACTCCAATCATTTCATCTTTTAATTCACAATTTAAACACTCGAGTAGATTTAGAAACATCGATATCGTCGGGCGCCATTTTCTTAACGAAGTAAACCAACTCTTTCCTTCGTGAACTTCGTTAGAGTTTCGTTCGAAACGTCATCACCGCAGAGCATGCGCACTGAGCGAGACTACTACTTTTCGAACGATTCGTTACTAACGCGTTTAACTCGTTCGACTTAACGAACGTACCCTT
>NW_019384558.1:268089-310438 GCF_000671375.1 Centruroides sculpturatus
AAATGGTTTGGTTTATCTTCCGATACGCTGTCGCCAGCGCACTGTTTTTCAGTTATCCAAAGCAAAAGCAATTTCTCAACATGATCTAATGTCTTCAATCTCTGTTTAGAAATTGATTTAATCCCTTTCGCAACGTTAGCAGATTTAATAATGTCTTTATTTTTCACAATTGTCAATATTGTTGTTCTCGGAATACAGTATGCAACAGTTAAATCTTGACCATGCATGCCACCTTCATATTTCTCCATAATCTCTTTCTTCCATTCCATTGTGATTCTAGTCAATTTTTTAGTTTTCTGTTGCTTTTCATTTGCCTTTTTCAATTCATGATTAATAAAAATAATAAAATTTTACTTACAAATTAAAATCAGAAGAAATTTAACAAAGTTATAAACCGTGGCACCGCGAACATCTAGTCCGGTTTAGTACACCGATAGTGCTACTTGTTCATTGAATTCGTATACCGAGCAAAATTTGTTTTGTCCAAACAGGATATATTCCAAATTGGACATATTCTAAAGCAGACGTATACCAAGGTACTATGGTATCACTAATTTTTTTCAAAGTGCTTCAAAACATTTAGCTGTTAGTTTGATCACAAAATTTCAGATTGATTAGGCTTATATAGTAAATTATACCATATCATTAGAGCAGGAAGTTAAAATAATGGTGATAAAATAAAAAATAAATTTTAATATTAATTGAAATCAATTTCAACTAATAATTTAAACAATTTCAGATCATCATCTTATATAAGTATGAAATCAAGTTATAATATAAAATAAATCCAAAATGTTTTAACTTTTTGAATTATAATTTAAAACATTCAAAAACTTCAAGTTTGAATTTCTTTTACATTTAATTATTTTTATCCAAATGCAATGATATTTTATTATGAAACGATGAAGAATTTTCAGGCAAATATAATATATAATGAATTCACATATAATATTTCACAAAAATTTCTCATTCCAGGAAATTTTTTATTGAACTGTATATGAATGTATTTTATGCTGTTTATACTGCTATACTGTATATTTTTGTATTTTATACTGTTAAATACATTTTGTGTGAAATTGAATATTTCTTAATATGTATTAGGACCTATTAATTTTCATAAATTTTTTAGAGTATTTACAGAGTAATTACATTATCATATTTCAAATTGTTTATTTTTTTGTCAGAATAATTTATGTTTAAAATTAAAATATAAGTTGTAATGTAGCATAATTTCCAGCAGTTACACATGCTTATTTTACACTGTCATTGGCAAATTAGATAACAATGATTTTTATTTTTAATTCATCATCCTTCCAAATAAGGTTATCAAATACTTACATTAACTTTTGAAATAAAGATGTTGAATTAATTAAACATTATTCATATTACTACTCACATACTATCATGAGTTTATATATATGTTAAAAGATTATAATAAAATTAATGTTTTGAAAATACCTGTACTTGCAAAATATAAATATATAATGTTGTTTTATAACTGTTATTCCTAAGTGAAAGTTATTAACAAATAGACTATGTATTTATTTTCTAATTTAAATATTAAAGAAAATGTTTTATTTTGCAAAGACAATTCATTAAACTGGTAATCAAACATATTTTAGATATAAGCAGATAACAAGAAATAATGAGATAAGTAAAATCAAAAAATGATTATTACCAGAATAAATATTCCTAGCACTTCTTATATCACATCACTCATGAAATGAATTGTTAATCAATATCCACTTTATGATTATTCTGCAAACTAACCTTAGGCCTATAACAGTAATCATTAAAATTTGAAAATAAATTTTATTTGAAAAAATGTTATTTAAATTATCTCAATAAAATCTAACACTTATTTAATATTCTACAATCAAAAAGCAGCTGAAGATTCACATTATATTAAACAAATTATATTTTTAGCAAAATATTTCCTTGTTATTAAAGCATATATTCCTAAAAAGAAGCATATTAAAAACTGGTTCAAACATTATTTAATGCAACTTTTAAATTGAAATACTATCTGTAAACAACATATTACATAAATTCTGTACAGGTTACTGAAATTTTTTTAAACATTTCCAATTTCATACAATAGATAATATTTGAATGCAGCTGAAACTGTTTTTTCTGGCATTACAAAGTTACTTATAATTTTGAAATTCAGTAGAGCACAAACAATACTCTTAAATGAACTTAACATTTTTTAATTTAATCTATACAATTTAATGTAACATAATGAATACTACAGTACATTATAGTCAATAAAGGGAAAAAGTATGTAAAAATTTCAGATTAATAAGCAATTAAAATAAAATTTAAAATAACTTTTAATGAATCTTTTAGTAAAGTTTCAAATACTTTTCATAATTACAAAGATCATACACTAAATATTTTATTTATTTATTCATTTTTGCATTCTAAATAACTTTTCTACAACAAGAATATAATTTTAATTTTTAAGAAATGTCATAACAGTCTATTATGTTCTTTATATATACTGAAAAATTATTTTATGTTATCTGAAATAACTATCAAAACAAATAATATATTAATATGGATTATTTTATAAATACTGTTTACAATATATTCTTTAGGTATATTGTGTACTTTCATTTAAATTAATTAATTTTTCAAAAATAGAGGTCTATAAATTAATTTAGTGTTCATTTAACTTAAAAAAATCATATAAAGAACATATGAAGTTTTCAAAACTGTTTGAATATATCAATGTAATTATTTTTTTTTATAGTGTTTCATAATGTAAACTTAGCATAATTTATTTAACAAGATCAAATATTCATGCATTGTTTTTCATTCTTTTCAATTTGAAAATTGAATTTGCATTAATTTTCTCGTCATAAAATATTATAAAAAGGGCTTTTCATCTTAAAAATGTGTTCATTTTCTTAAATACTTGAAATCATTTTATAATTTTTGTAATATATCAACTTCAGTTATTGACTTTATATGCAAAAAATACACAAATCAGTGATATAACAAGGTCAACTGGGCATAGAATCAGTGCCTAAAATGATCTGACAATGTCAATCCTGACCTAGTTACTCTGACAACATACCACAATCAAAACTCTTTAAATTTAAACTTAATAGTTTGTGTCTGAGCAGTGTAAAAGAATTTAAACATGTAGCATCAGGTTGAATACATCTTTATCAATATATATATATAATTTTTTTAAATTCATTTAATAAAAGACATTAAAGAAAAAATTATATCATTAATTTGGCATTTAAATTTATATTAAAATAAAAATAAAAACAATTGTTTCTAAATATAATTAATAACATAATGGAAACCATTACTTACATAGATGAATGGAAGAATTTTTTTTAACTTTAACAAAAGAAATTTAAAACACTTTTCAATCGGTATGACTTACAAATTTTATTGATATAGCTCCATTTATAATCGGAAATCACAAAAGCGAAACGGAATAAGTAATTCCATCCATCAAACAAGATTCACCATTGATGGAATTTATTAACCATTAATTTTTGCCTAACGACAAAAATAATACGAACCATCGATGTTTATTAAAAGTTATATAGATTATAATGAACTGATTAAAATCAAATAAATCAATGTATAAACATGTATAAATGCAAAAATTTTGCTTTCAGAGATTGATGCTTACCTTTTAAGCCAGAGCGTCGGACTTCCCTTTAGGGTTAACTTAATTGGCTCTCATCCATAAATATACATACATGTTATAGTTTATATGTTACACGTGTCAACAATATAACACATAAGTTTTCATATAATTCCACCAACGATGATTTCGAGACATAATTGTTCTAATAAATGTAAAATCCTTTTCAGACTTCTTTACTGGAAACGAGGACAAGACGTCGCGACCGGTCGACCGAAGCGCCCCCTGGATGGTTCAAAAGACGTCATAACATCGAAGATTTAAAGTAATTAAACTTATAAAAAATAAGGTTCATAACGAATATAATAACTTATATGTATCGTCCGAACATCTCTAACTCGCAAACGCTGACTTTACTTCCTTAACTCGAAAATATGGCGGACGAACTGTTCACACCTTATCGACCACGAAAAACTGGTAACTACAGATATGCGCAATAGTATTGAAGTTATCGTCCAATTCGCAAAAATATACCAAACTTTATACAATTTATTTATATATGATAAATTTATATTATTAATAAATCAAAATTAGAAGATTTTATTGCGATTTATGTAAAACATGNCTCCCAGCGGTTCCAAATTATTTAAATTAATTAATATATTTATAATTATTAATTTTAATAAGAGATGGCGCCTAACGCTTACCTCTAGTGCCAAATTAATTACGTAATTTATTTAGAATTTAGCATTAAAATAGCCCGATTAATTTACGGCATTCGGTTGGTGTCTTATTAAATTTCAAATCTGATATCAATCATAAACAAATTCTGCATAGCAATGATAATTGAATTTGCTCTTATTACAACACAAAATGAATTTGTATATTTGATTTTATAAATTATGGTAAAATATCTATGGAAGTCAAAGATTCTATCCTCATACTATTAATACTGACATAGTTGAACTTTCCAAGAGTATAACAACAACCAAATAATCAACTGTGATGTATATGAAATCACTTTTGCTATCTCATTAGTATTTGGTGTCCAACCTGGTACAATTTGACATGATCATAGATAAATGAATTCTCATTTGTTGAAAATATTATTTTAATTCACCTAAATTAGAACATTTTTCACAGATACCATTTAAAGGTGTTGTTGGAAAAATTAAAACCTTTGCCACTTGCTCCAAATAATAATTTGAAATACAGTCAACCCCTATAACACTGTTGATAATTCTGCTTTATATAAATTCCATGTTGTACAAGTCACTTAGATTTTTCAAATACATGTGCCAGGCTGTGAATGGCTCACGTATTTGTAAAATCTACGTGACTCGTACAACATGGAATTCATATACAATGGAATTATCAACAGTGTTATAGGGGGATTGACTGTATATTTAAAGGATTATTTTCAAATTTATCTTTCTATTTATTTCTCAACTATAGAGAATCCATATGCAATGTTTTCCATCTTATGGTCTTCTACAGATAAATACATTGTAAACAAGTGAATTAATGTAACTTTAAAAAACATACAAAGTGAAAACACCAGTGATATCTCCAAAAACATACCTGTAAGGATACAGGTACAGAAACTGCCATCAAGAATGCATAGATCAATCGTTTTCAAATTATTATCGTTTTATCTTAGATATACATGAAATACAATAAAGTATGAAACCTTCATTCAAAGACTATGTTTTACATTAATAATTATTTTGCTATGGAAAATCATGATATCAGGGACATCAAGTAATCATTCCAACATAAAAAAGCTATAGCGGTGATGTCAAGAATTTTTATTATATACAGTTTTTGTTTCGACGCCAATGTCATTTTTAATAAAACAATATTTTGGTTTTTCAAATGCACAACTTGACAGTGCATTCATTACAGATCACAATTCCTTTCACTGTTGCTTTAAAGTGTATATAATGTGATAATTCTTTCAAACTGTTTATAATGAAATAAACTTTTAGAATAATTAGTAATGAAATAAATCTGTAATGCACCACCAAGTGTGCAATTGAAATCCAAAATATTGTTTTATTAAAAAATGACATTAACATCAATACCAAAACTGTATGTGATGAAAATTCTTGACACCACTATTACAGCTTTTGGTGTCAGAATGATTACTTGACATCTCTGATATCATGACTTTCCTTAGCAAAATAATTATGAATGTAAAACATAGTTTTTGAATGAAGGTTTCACACTGTATTATGTTTCATGTACATCTAAGATAAAACTAATAATTTGAAAACGATTGATCTATGCATACTTGATGACAGTTTCTATACCTGTAAAATTTACACGTATATTTTTGGAGATTATATATAATGAAATACTGTATTACACACATATCCATAATTTAAGAAATTTGCTTTATAAGGTGATTATGGCCCATTCAGCTGCAAGAAACACATTTTAAGAGGGTGAACATGACATAGGAAGACAAAGTTCAGCAAGAAAAGTTTGGTTTCACCTTACCCATTGGGAAAAAAAGGAAAAATAAAATGGATATGGGCTGTCCCAGTGTGACAGCATAAGTGGTGTCATGAATTCCGCATGACACCACTTGTGCTATGATGTCACACTATGGTCCTATGAAACTTATTGTGTGTATGGTTGCCATGAATGGCAATACATGCTACACAGCAGTTTGGCGGACTGTTTATAATGTTGTCCAACAGTTTCTGAAGTAATGAATTTCACTCTTGCATAAATATTCTTTGGAGCTCTGTAGTACTCCGTGGTGGAGGATATGTTGCAACCCTGCGACCAAGGGCATCCTATATGTTCTATGGGGTTTAAGTGTGGTGAACAGGGTGACCAGTCCAGATGCTTTATATTCTCAATTTCCAGGTATTCCTGAATCAAGCCAGACTTATGAGGGCAATTATCGTCCATTAAAATGAACCCAAGCTTCTCTAAATACCTGTATATACTGCTGCAGGTTGACATCCCTACAAATCTGGCTTGTTACAATACACATTCGAACACATGCAATGGTATATGAGACCCTGACATGATACCACTCCATACAAAGGATCCTCCAGAATCTTCCAGAACAATGGTATTCAATGGTGTGAGAAGAATTTCAATGTGTCCCTGAGATCTGTCAGACATATACTTGTTAGCTATTAGTCCAGGGGTGGCCAACAGTTTTTGCCCCTGGGCTGAACCAGAGGCTGCCCTACGAAGATTTTGAGGTGATGCAAGATCTCATTGTGGTGTCACCCCATAGACACTAAATTGTACATAGAGATTACAGATACATTTTTCACATTATCATGCTGTACCAACATTCTATTATCATGCTGTACTTAAGAGATTTGTAATGGAGGGTTAACTCTAAACGCACTGAGTTGTTGACTTTTTTTTAAGGCATCATTTTTCATTGGGTTATTCAAACTTGAGTAGGTAATATTGAAAGATTAATCGCGGGCCACATAAATTCATTAGACAGGCCATATGTTGGCCATGCCTGTATTAGTCTATAGACTAACAGAACTAGACTGTAATCAATAAATAGTACAGTGACACATTATTATGAAGTCCATGCAAGGTGCTCAATATATTGTGTTCTGCAAATCAGTATGTGCTGTGCAGTTAAAGGAATGTATACTGCAGGCCACCTTGCATATAGGTCAATGTCCTGTAGTCATCTGTAAATCGTTTGCACAGACAAAACGATCTGATGATGCTGAAAGGCCTATAAGCAGTTTGCTTGTGGCATCAGGCACTTATGGCCATATATCAGTTGTGATACATGGATGGCCTTCACTGTATCGCCTTCAAACATCTTGGACATATTGGTACCATCACCAAAGCCTACATATTGAATTTCTGTGACACCTGTCTGAATTTGACCAACCTCTAATCTCCTGCCAAACATAATGTCATTAATATGTCTTCTTTAAGCCATAATTACTGCCTATAAATAATCTTTTGCAGTTTCAAGACAATAACAACATTTGCACATGCAATGCAATAATGAACTCTTAGAATGTCAATTGCCCGAACTGATGGAAAATGTTTTTACACCAACTCCCTTGTTTGTGGCAAGGTATGTGTAAATTTAAAAATTAAACTGATAAAGGAATCAGTTTAATTTTTAAATTTACACACACCTCGCCACAAACATTTCTACAGGCATTTTGTTCCTTTTAAGCAGCAGCTAATATATGTACTTCTGAATACCTTAAATTATTATACGTAAGTATTTTTCTATGTATGTATGTCTCTTTAGTTCAACATTAAGTATGGTAGACTATCATTACAGCTTTCAGATTAGACACTTCTTTTATTGTTTCCACATATGCATTTCAGACTTATATAAATGTTAAGTCCCTCTTCAGTGCAATACTATGCTTCTGTCTTCTAAAACCACGGTGTATAACGGGTAACATTGTAAAGATTTTAAAATACAGCCATTAAAAACAGCACAAATACATTTTCCAACATTAATATGGAAAACCTGTTTTCTCGATCCATTTGTTTCCAAGAAGGACTTAATGTTTATATAAGTCCGAAATGCATATGTGGAAACAATAAAAGAAGTGTCTAACCTGAAAGCCGTAATGATAGTCTACCGAACTTAATGTTGGATTAAAGAGACATACATACATACATAAAACATAATAATAGCTACCAAAAGTGATATTTATAAGTATTTTTGTATATATAATAAATTTTTGTTATTTAATTTGACTTGGGCATCTTTAAACACAAATTCTTGGGTGTCATTTATATTATGTGAATGTCACTTAACATGGTTCTTATTTATTAATGTGATTTAAATTCAACTGTAGCACATACCAAAAAAACAGTAGTAGTATCTTTATCACATGTTCATTTAAATCTAATTTAAATAGTAACAGCATCAATGATTTGTCATGACATCTAATGACACAAGATGATCTTGGCACCACTAATTTCTGAATCAGTAATCCTGTCGTTGATTGGTCAGGACATCCAAGTTTCTTTAATACAGAAAGTATAGTAATACATAGAAGTGTAAGAATTGTCTTTTAAATGTAAAAATTTTATTGATTAGCTTCTGAAGATAGAATACTATGTTCAAAGTATTTTTTAGTTTGATAATATACTGATAAAGCAGTTGAGCTCATTTATTTTTGTTTTTTTTTAATTTTTGATTATTATTATTAAATTATTTTCATAGTCTATTAATGCATTATCATAATACTGATTTTAAAACTATTTAATTATTATTTTTCTTATTAATTTTAAAATCAATAAAAATTCTTCAAAAATAAAATTGAATTCTTATTAATACAGCTATACCTCGCCTTACGTCAGTAATTGGTTCCAGGAGAGGCGACTTAAGTCGAATTTACTTGTCACTAGTCTAAACCAGAAATAACCGTTCCCCATTCTGTATTTTATTTATAAATGCATTTTTAATAATATATGGTTAATAAGGACCTATTTTAAGCTTATGTTTGTAAGTAAATCTTACAAACAAATAAATTTTAGTTTTTAATATAGTACAGAAAAAAGTAATCTAAACTTACGAATTCATGTACTGTACATACTTGTAAATGTACATGTTTACAATTTGGTGATGTTTACAGTACATCGCAGACTCTTGATTTGTGAATGTGGTTTGCTCCAAGACATTATAAAATAAGATAGGTTAAATAATAAATTCAGTTATTAAAATTATCTTGAGACAGTAAAAAATAAACTAATTTATATTAAATTTACCAATATCGAGTGGCGTTGACAACAACACCAAACAGTAGATATTGGAGCTACCGTAGAAAACACCAATAGTGAGCACTTAAAGACTGCTAAATAAGACAAAATACAGATATTTTCATGTTTCGTTCTCTAAGATTTATGATGATTATATTAACATTTACTGTAAATGTGCATATTTTAACATGATTTTGTGCTTTAACGCTTTTCTAGTGATATTACGACTTCAATATTTGTGGAGGAAAGACAAAGTCGAATAAAATGACTTAAACTTGATTTTTATTTTTCCATATATTTTTTTGATAAATGATGTATATCTGTATAATGACGTAACTTGAGGTATATCTGTATAAGTAAGAAAGCATTATTTGATAGAAAAATGCTAAAAAAAACACGTGTTTTTTTAATTTAATATTTAAGAAGAAACATTTTTCTCTCTAGTATTTATCAAAATTTTATTATATTTTTTTAAGTANATTGCATATAAAATAATACAGTAAAAATCATTCTTCCAGTTAAGCCTTAATGCTCTTCCTCTCCCCCCGTGGAAAAATTTTGAAAAATCCTTTCTTAGTGTGCGTTTCCATGATGTACCCTAACTGTGTACCAAATTTCACCTCTTTAGGTTCAGCGGTTTGCTCTGGGTGGTAATGAATCAATCACTCAGGACAAATAATTTTATATATTTAGATTGGCACTGCTTTAGAAATTATTCAGAAAGTATATTTAAATAAATAGTATTATTGTATCCTTATCCTGTAACATAAATTATGCTCAAAGAACTTAGTGTTTACATTTATTCATTTTAAAATAATGAAACTGTATGAAATTAATAATAATATTGTTTCAAATGATTTATATCATATTCATAAACAATTTGTATTACATGTACTTGAAATAACTGAGGAATATATATACCTATTAAAGCCAAATGATTGCTGGATTAGATTGGGCTATATTACTGTTATTATTAATGATTAAATATTTTAAATTATTAACAGTAGAAGTAATATAGCCCAATCTAATCCAGTGATCATTTGGTTTTACTGGATTAGAGATGTTTATATTTGTATAATTTGTATATTCCTGTTTAATGAACTAAATAACATACGAATTATTTAGCCAAATCATCAAAATATAGTTTGATGATTTGACTATATATATTATCATCAGATGACATATACACTACTAATCAGAAAATGTTAACTCCATACTTTATCAAATAAGATAGGCCTAATCCTTAACCATTATATTAACAAAAATTAAAAATTTGGAAGCATGTACTAAATATAAACTGATTTATATAATTTTGAATATAAATATTTTATTTTTAATAACAAAAGAACAGAATCTAGAACAAAGAATATTTAAATACAGTGCCATAAGTAACTTTTCACGTGCCCTGTGCAAGATTTTATTTTTTGGCTTCCTCCTTTTTGGAGAAAACAGTTATTTTTTAACTTTAACCAAAAGTATTAAAGAATTGGCCCCCATGACAGTAAAATTTAAAATAAAAATATATTGAAGATATTTTGATACCCTATTTTTTGCCCCCTTTGTCCAGGGCCCTGTGCCTGGGAATCCATTGCACGTACCTAGTTATAGCATTGCATAAGTAAAATGTTACATTTTCAATTATTACTATTATATTACACAAGAATAACCTTTAACAATTATCATAGCTTAATTTATCTAGTAATATTAAAATTTACATATATAGTATCTCCTATTTTTATAAACTAATTGATTCCTAGAAAATCATTGTTAAATGAGCCATTGCAAATTTAACTTTAATTTCATGCAGGCTAACAATTATTTCAAGCAACAAAATTTCTATTCCTGGATATCAACTATTAACTATATAATGTTATGTTGAAATAAGAAACAAAAGAATACAGTACTTAGTATTTCATTTCATCTATATATATAAAATTGCTTGTCCTGACTGACTGACTCACTGATTCATCATCGCCCAAAGCAAACCGCTGGACCTAGAGAGGTGAAATTTGGTACACAGTCAGGGTACGCCATGGCAACGCACACTAAGAAGAGATTTTTAGAAATTCCCCCGCAGGGGGGTGAGGGAGAGCATTAAGGCTTAACCAAAAGAACGGCTTCTACTGTACTATTTTAGATGCGATTTTTTGTTTTTATCTGTGTTTTAGTAGGGTACACCATGGCAACGCACACTAAGAATGGATTTTTCGAAATTCCCCTGCGGGGGGTGAGGGAGAGCATTAAGACTTAACCGGAAAAACGTCTTCTACTGTACTATTTTAGATGCAATTTTTTGTTTTCGACTACGTTTAGTCTTCATTGAGTACTTAGGTGTATTAAACTGATAACATTTCAGACACTGTTATAAATATTTTTATCTATTTAGATTTTAAAAATGTTCGAACCATTTTAAATTTGAATTTGTTATTGCATATTGGTTCGATTATAGAATGATTGTAAACGTTCCAGAAAATTGATCAAATTGAAAATAGTTCGTTTGATTCTCGGCAATTCTCTTCAGAGGTAGGTGTTATATAACAATTACTATGGTTATTGAAATATTGAATGTAAATGGGGTTTGCTTGCAAAACCTTCGCGGACGAAGTCGCAAGTAACAGCTAGTATAATTATAACACAAAGCAAGGGATTTGTAAACTAAGCAGTTATAAAAATAAAGACCCATTAGATTATAATTCTTAAGCAATAGTGAAAATATATATACTTGGTTTATTCAAAAAAAAAAAAAAACTGGAATTATTTTGTTAAAAATAAAGCATTCATTTTGGAAAACAGAATTTTGCAGATATTGTAGGAGTGTTGACTATTAATATTTTGCAAGTGTTAGCAGCACTGCTATTCCACAGCAGTGTGGAGAACCTACTTTGGAAAATGACATCCACCAGTGCAAGTCTATCCAAGTCTATCCACCAGTGCAAGTCTATCCAAGGAGGAGAAGTGTTCAGTCATTGAATTTCTGACATTAGCAAAAGTTAAATTTAGTAAAATTCAGTGTCAATTCATAACTGCTTATAACAAGAATGCATGGTCAAAAATGCAAGCCTGAATGAGCCAAGCAGTTTCATGCAGGTAGACTATCAATACTGGGCAATTCATAGTAACATATCATAGTTGGCCATCACAGATACTAACATTACTGCTGCAAATGCCTTGATCCAGAGTGACAAGTTCATCACTGCTGATGAAGTTGTTGGCTGTTGCATATTAGCCATACAATATTGCACAATTTGCTTAACTATAGAAATCATACAAAGACATGTGAGGGATGAGGTCACGGAATGAGTTTGCAAGCAGCCAAATCTTTTTTTATGAGGAAATAAAAAAATCTTGAAAATGGTGGAATAATTGCCTTAACTATAGGGAAAAGGAAACATTTTCAAAAGTATTAAATGATATACTTACAAAAAAATAATTCCAGTTTCTTTTTGACTAAACTAAGTATATGTATATATAAGGCATAAATAAAATTTAATGTGATAGAAATAGAGTGATAAACATGCTAAACTTAGTATTATGGAATAAAAGTAACTACAAAAACAAGTTTTATATTGTATAAAACAGTGTTATATGAAACATGGAGTATAAATTTTAGTTTACTATTTATTACTTATTTATTTTACTCTTTTTTTATTCATTAATCTAGTTTATTTTTTGATATACAGTGGGTGATTGGTTAATGAACATAATCCGTTCCAAGACTTTGTTTGCTATCCAAATTGTTAACCGATTGTTGATTTAACATAGATTTTTATGGGAATTTGATTAATCTGTTCTGGAAACTCCAAAAAATAAACAATATATACTTACATATAAATAAATATAGTAAGAAATAATGATAACACCTACATACACAGTCTTGCATTTTTATTAATCATGTTTTTTTCCATTTGTGGGGTTAAAGAAACTGTCTAAATGTCAATTGCTTTTCTCTCTTCTTCAGGATTTTTCAGAAGTAATTAATAGCATTGTAATTGTAGATATCCCCAAGCCTATTAACCTCAATCTGGTTTGGATGCCATTCTAAGACCACTGTTCTGACATCCTCCCACTTCTTCAAAAGATCTTTAATAGCAGATATCGGCATTAATCCTCTTTATCAGAATAAAATATATCTCACCGAGTTTCTTGGTGTTCTTCATTCAAGAGTTCTTGGTATTCTTTTGTCATCAGATCCATTTCAGGTTCCATTATGAGCTCTTAGATAAGATTGAACTGTGGCCTACTATACATCTGTTCAAGCCATACTGCCCAGCAACATCAGACATCTTCTGCCCACTCTCTACCTTTGCTATTATACTCTCACCTTTCAAAAATAAAAACCAAGGCAAAACTTAACAAGTGCTCATGTGACAAGTCTCGCAAATACTTTAAAAAAAAATTGTTTCTGTCAGAAAAATAGAAGGCTGGAATTACAAAGGAAAGTTTGGAGGAATACTATCTGATCAGTATATACCAGGTTGAGCATCGATGTCGACATCTCTTGCGCTCCAAAAAGTTTCGAATTGTTGCCTGAAGACAAGGGAAGATCAATCGGTATTCATTATTTTAAGTCACTTCTCGTGTTTGTTCTGTGAGGTGTTTGTTGTCTGAACATAAAAATCTTTCACAAAAGTGTTTGTTATCCGATTTGTTCATAGTCTCAACTGTTTGTTAACTGATCACCCACTGTATTATTTCTCCTATTATATCTTTAAATATCCCAATTAAAATATTTATACAGAATATTTGTTCCATCAAAAATAAATGCTTTTATCTCCTGTCTATATTATGTGATTCTTATGATTTTTACATTATTACCGAAAGTTGGTTTACCTCATTGTCTCATGTTATTGCCAATTTTATTTCTCTTTTGGGTTATTTACATATATCTTTAGAATGTGGAAGGATAATGGTTTTGAAAATCCATAAAAACTGATTTCAAATTTTTCAATTCAATTTTTATGGATGTTTTGCATTGTCATTGTTATTGAACACAGTAAAAATGTATGGTAATTGTTTTTATGAATATTGTATTTTTACTTTGTTGGATTCTTTTATAGATGTTTATTTATAACACCATAACATTGAATGTATATATAAGTTACCTAGTTGAGGAAGGCCTTTTAAACAGGCGAAAATGAATTCTGGGAAATTTTGTGTTGATTGAATTAAAAAAAATCAAAAAGCTGTGTAATGAATCTGTAATTATAATGAAAAACCAATGAAATTTGTTGTTATTTATTGCAAATTAATTGATAATACATATCAGAGGTTATATTGAAACTAAAACAACACTAACTCAACACCGGAGTGTATTAAATTAACAATATCTTCAAACCTGTTACCAGTGTGTTCTTTATCAAAGACTCACAACATAAAAAGAACCTATTTGGTTTGAAAACGTTAGTAACAAATTGTATATTTTTATATTGTGAGTTGTTGGTGAAGAACACACCGGTAACAGGTTTGAAGATATTGTTAATTTATATTGAAACTGTAGCTTATGCAATAGTGCAACTTATCTGTACTGAGACTCGTCTGAGTATGGTGCTAGAGTAAAATAATTGCACTAATTAAAATTCTACATGAGGTCTACAAACAAGTTTGAGATTGAAAGTTTGAAAGTTGTATAATAATGTTGTTTGTGATACAAAATCACATATTTATTAATTCATGTGCTAAAAGTGCTAAAAGGTTCTCTACTATTTATGGAAAGATTTATTCAGAAATATTCAGTTTACAAGACTGATGCCATGTTCACATTTGACTATATTTTGTACACTGTAAATATATACATATGCCATTGTGATTTTTCTCCAAATTACTGAAGACATGTGTATGAAGCTCTTTTAGTTTGCTTCCATTCATTTTCTATGGATCATTTTATGTTTTAATCCAGCAGTTCCCAAAATGTGTGCTACCATCCCCCTCTGGGTGATGAGTAAATCTAGGGGGCAAAAACAATGCAAGTGAGTGACAGGAGAACTGAAGGCAAGGTTCTGAACAGTGACCATAGGCAAAGGTTAGGGTCAACTGACAACCTTTCCCTTTTCTCTTTTAAAATGAGTAAGAAGAAACATTGTGTTTAATGGTTTCTAAACGTGGAGAGCAATATACAATAAGTGAATTTCATATAAAGTTTTCCTAAGAATATTTCCAACCCCCAAGGGGGCATTGAGTATAACTATGGAACCAAGGGAGTGGTGGCTCAAGTTTGGGAATCACTGCTTTAATCTTATTAATACTCTTCATTATTTCCTATTGGAAAGAATAATTTTTCACTCAGTAAACCAATTATTGGCTGAAATATCTTGCACTTGAATCATAACAAGTAAAACGGCAAAACCGTATTTGGGGCAAGACTATGTCTCGGAGACTCATTACTAAGCAGAATCACTTTGACACTCAAGGTGGGTCTCGTTCTCATTCTCCAATCTTCTTTGGTATTGCTGCTTTTGGGAGCGATCATTCAAACTTCACCAGCCACGATGCATCTTTGATGAAATCAACCTATCTAATTTCAAAATGTCTCTCTGTTGCGTGTCGGCCTGGGTTGAATTTTTGTCGATGCGTAATGAAAAGTTCCCGTTTTTGAAAAAAATCGTGGCTATCGTATTGTCCGAAATTATTTTTTTATTTTGCACAAACAATATACAGATTAACACGATTATAACATCATCGAATCTAATGACAACCCTAATATAACGTCAAATTTTTATCAGTCCCACGATTTTACTATACTGGATAATGTTAAAAAAACCTACTTGTAACGACATAAAACCGTTTTAACATCATATTTGAAGCACTCCCAAATTTACAAAATTAGATTACAAATTTTATTTAACATAGAAGAAACTAACTAAGGTGTTCAAGTCCTAAGGTCAGAGTTCACTTCTTAGAATGACTGGGTGGTACTCTCCCCACTTGACTTCGATGGGGTGAGGTGGCTGTTTTGCCTGTTTGTAGAAGAGGGTCACCATTTTGTATTTTATTTTGACTCTGTTCTCGGTCCCCTGACTACCTACAAATCTGAATTTTTTTATGCACAAATGATTTGGGCACCTAATACTCTGTGCCAAATATCAACTCTCAACATGTACTCTTCATACCTCTATGCTGATAAGAATATCGGGAAATACAATTTTATAAACAAGACATAGTCTTGTCAAAAACTGATAACTTGTCAATAATTCCATTTTTTTTCTATTTNGTGTACTGTACTGTAGTACATGGGATCGTCTGCTTCTAGAATTGCATGCAATTTTTTTTTTTTGCAATTTATAAGAAAATTCAGTATTTAAAGCGATCGTGTTTAATAATGAAGAAATTAATAATTTTAGATAAGGAAAACATAATAAATTGAAATATGAATAGAGTTAAATGATTATGGCAATTGCATGCAATCTTCATATTATAAAATGTTTTTGTATTATACGAGAAATATATTTTCATACTTCTTACCCAAAAGATATGAGATACTGATTAAATAACGTTTATCAGATAAATATATTCATATATAAAAATGGGAAATATTTTCATTTTTATAATAAATTTAATTACTTTCTTTTGTATTTGTTTCTTAATTTGTAATCCATCTTTGAATTCTTAAAAAGATAGAAGTAAACAAGTTTTTCATACATCTTTAAGAATGTTTTGAACTTTACAGCAATTATTCCGGTATATTGTCAGATTTATTAACGGTTAATTATAGAAATAACTTCAGACGATTAGTTTTTACCAGCTCTTGACAAATATTATGTATATAATTATGTACTATTTTATTTGTGAAATAATCCCATTTAACAATACGTCATAACGGAACTTATTGTTTCCCTTACTACTGTAGACAGATGTTTCCTCAAAACTTTCTCCTTGCTTTGCTTCGGGCAGAGTTATTAGAAGTAAACCGGTTTCTACTAAATTCAAATAATTATCACATGCAAAGTGTTGCACAGCAGTGTCTTAAAGTTTTATAGTCGCTCAAACAGAGATGCATACAGTGCACATTAGTATTATTTTTCCTAATTTAGCTTTTTAAATCTTTTTAAAAACATAATTAGTCTCATTTTAAGGTTGTTGCAACATTACTAACAATTTATGTGTAATATATAAATGTTATTTTAATTTTCCGATCGTTTTTTAGTAAGGTCAATCTAAACGATTTTTCCTCTTAGCAAATTCCTGTTTTAGGCAATTCACCTTATCATCGAACGCCCTTGAAAGAAATATTTCTTTCTATTATTTCTAGCTTTATATTCACTTTCAAAATTAAACATTAGTTAAGTTTCATTACAAAACAATTGTAAAGAACAAATTATATTACTTTGTTTTAACGCTATTCAGTACAGACTTGCATTCGATGTAATAATAAATAGTTTTAAAAGTTTTTTCCGTATGTTCTAAATCCCAATATGAACAGAAAAGTACATATTTATCTTTGAATGATTATAGATAGACTCTGTAGACTTGCACAGAATATATACATACGTGTCTCTCGCTTATCAGTTGCTATATGTAGATTGATCAACAAAATTACTGAAACAATGAAACAGTTTCTTACGCCATTTTTAAAATATGAATAGATTTTTTTTCCTCCTTTTTTTTGCGAAACTTTCATTTCAAACGATTTAAATATACTTAAATACAAAATTGGAGGACTTTCGACTCGATGAAGTAGAACATCTTACAAATCTTTAATTTTTATCGCCATTGTTCAGTTATACAAACATCGGTAAGAACGATATGGTCTGATCCAACTGTTTAAAGGCCAAATTTGAAGATTAAAGTTCAATATTTATATATGTAGATAAATATTTGAACTTTTTAAATAAATTCGGCGTTTTGATTGCAGCCTTCCAATTTAACAATTTTTATCGCCTTAAATAGATTATAAAAATGCACGTAAAATTCTGTAGTAATTTTCTTCCGATATCATTTTCATAAATCGCGTTGTATTGCACATAGATAAGATTTTTATCCTATCATTTTTTACACGCTTTCTGATATAAATAAACAAACCAAGTTCCTGGATGTAAAAACGTATTGTTTATTGTGATTACCAACCAATAAAATTATTTCTTATATTTCCTAACTTTCAGATGATTAAATTATACAATTATTTTAATTTTCTAATTATTTAATGTATAATTTATTTTTTACNTAGAATTCAAGGGTGTATTATTATTCAAAACAATTTTAAAAATTGCTTAATTTTATAGTAATTATAGTAATCTATGAAAATTTATATTTGTTTTGCAAAATTATCAGTAAAACATCACTGCTATTATAAGTTTAAAATTCATATTAGTTTCATTATATATTTGCTAAATTTTTTACCATACATGAAACAACTTCAAGTATACAGTTTAAAATTATGCTTTATATTCTACACCTATAACATTCTGCATGCTTTAATGTAACTATCATATTCTGTCAAAGATTTTAAATATAAAGACAAATTGCAATAAAAATCACTAAAAAAGTACCTTCATTATTAAAAATATTAATTAAAATTTTTTGAAATAGTATAAAGAAGTCATTTCAGTTGGATCTTCTAAATAATAACAAAAGCATTTATGATTTTTTTGATAAATTATACACACAATATAAAAATTTACATGAAACATCTTATTCTACACACACACACACAATTAAAATATAATCATATAACTCAACAACAGTCTTATCACAAATGCAAAACCACCATTCTTTTTAAAAAAATTGCTAATAATTATGATATTATATTACTTTCTAATCATTAAGTAAACAATTTACTGAAGTTTTTTCCCAAATGAAACTGTAAGAGTTAAACTGTAACTATATAATTTAAAATTCTTTCATTTAACTATTACTCATTTAATTAATTGTTAATTGTTGTTTTAAAAACTGTAATAATTCATTAAACAAATCAAATACAGTGGAACCTCAGTATACGACCGTAATCCGTTCCTGATGTTTGGACTTATACCGAATAGGACATATACTGAACCAACCTTTCCCATAAGAAGTAATGTAAAAATGATTAATCCATTCTCATGTAATATGGCTAGCTGTAAACACCTTGCCTTCCTGGCTATTCCTGCTTGATTTTTCATGAGATCAACATGTATCTTTTTAGCTTTCACACAAATAATTGCTTCTGATAGGATGTCACCATCACACTGTTTTTCAATTATCCAAGCAAAAGTAATTTCTCAACATGATCTAATGTCTTCGATCTCTGTTTAGAAATTGATTTAACGCCTTTCGCAACGTTAGCAGATTTAATAATGTCTTTATTTTTCACGATTGTCGATATTGTCGTTCTCAGAATATGGTATGCAACAGTTAAATCTCGAACACGCATGCCACTATCGTATTTCTCAACAATCTCTTTTTTCAGTTCCACTGTAATTCTAGTCATTTCTTTTTAATTTTCTGTTGCTTTTCATTTGTCTTTTTTCAATTCATGATTAATAAAAATAATAAAATTTTACTTACAAATTAAAATCAGAAGAAATTTAACAAAGTTATAAACCGTGGCACCGCGAACATCTAGTCCGGTTTAGTACACCGATAGTGCTACTTGTTCATTGAATTCGTATACCGAGCAAAATTTGTTTTGTCCAAACAGGATATATTCCAAATTGGACATATTCTAAAGCAGACGTATACCAAGGTACTATGGTATCACTAATTTTTTTCAAAGTGCTTCAAAACATTTAGCTGTTAGTTTGATCACAAAATTTCAGATTGATTAGGCTTATATAGTAAATTATACCATATCATTAGAGCAGGAAGTTAAAATAATGGTGATAAAATAAAAAATAAATTTTAATATTAATTGAAATCAATTTCAACTAATAATTTAAACAATTTCAGATCATCATCTTATATAAGTATGAAATCAAGTTATAATATAAAATAAATCCAAAATGTTTTAACTTTTTGAATTATAATTTAAAACATTCAAAAACTTCAAGTTTGATTTCTTTTACATTTAATTATTTTTATCCAAATGCAATGATATTTTATTATGAAACGATGAAGAATTTTCAGGCAAATATAATATATAATGAATTCACATATAATATTTCACAAAAATTTCTCATTCCAGGAAATTTTTTATTGAACTGTATATGAATGTATTTTATGCTGTTTATACTGCTATACTGTATATTTTTGTATTTTATACTGTTAAATACATTTTGTGTGAAATTGAATATTTCTTAATATGTATTAGGACCTATTAATTTTCATAAATTTTTTAGAGTATTTACAGAGTAATTACATTATCATATTTCAAATTGTTTATTTTTTTGTCAGAATAATTTATGTTTAAAATTAAAATATAAGTTGTAATGTAGCATAATTTCCAGCAGTTACACATGCTTATTTTACACTGTCATTGGCAAATTAGATAACAATGATTTTTATTTTTAATTCATCATCCTTCCAAATAAGGTTATCAAATACTTACATTAACTTTTGAAATAAAGATGTTGAATTAATTAAACATTATTCATATTACTACTCACATACTATCATGAGTTTATATATATGTTAAAAGATTATAATAAAATTAATGTTTTGAAAATACCTGTACTTGCAAAATATAAATATATAATGTTGTTTTATAACTGTTATTCCTAAGTGAAAGTTATTAACAAATAGACTATGTATTTATTTTCTAATTTAAATATTAAAGAAAATGTTTTATTTTGCAAAGACAATTCATTAAACTGGTAATCAAACATATTTTAGATATAAGCAGATAACAAGAAATAATGAGATAAGTAAAATCAAAAAATGATTATTACCAGAATAAATATTCCTAGCACTTCTTATATCACATCACTCATGAAATGAATTGTTAATCAATATCCACTTTATGATTATTCTGCAAACTAACCTTAGGCCTATAACAGTAATCATTAAAATTTGAAAATAAATTTTATTTGAAAAAATGTTATTTAAATTATCTCAATAAAATCTAACACTTATTTAATATTCTACAATCAAAAAGCAGCTGAAGATTCACATTATATTAAACAAATTATATTTTTAGCAAAATATTTCCTTGTTATTAAAGCATATATTCCTAAAAAGAAGCATATTAAAAACTGGTTCAAACATTATTTAATGCAACTTTTAAATTGAAATACTATCTGTAAACAACATATTACATAAATTCTGTACAGGTTACTGAAATTTTTTTAAACATTTCCAATTTCATACAATAGATAATATTTGAATGCAGCTGAAACTGTTTTTTCTGGCATTACAAAGTTACTTATAATTTTGAAATTCAGTAGAGCACAAACAATACTCTTAAATGAACTTAACATTTTTTAATTTAATCTATACAATTTAATGTAACATAATGAATACTACAGTACATTATAGTCAATAAAGGGAAAAAGTATGTAAAAATTTCAGATTAATAAGCAATTAAAATAAAATTTAAAATAACTTTTAATGAATCTTTTAGTAAAGTTTCAAATACTTTTCATAATTACAAAGATCATACACTAAATATTTTATTTATTTATTCATTTTTGCATTCTAAATAACTTTTCTACAACAAGAATATAATTTTAATTTTTAAGAAATGTCATAACAGTCTATTATGTTCTTTATATATACTGAAAAATTATTTTATGTTATCTGAAATAACTATCAAAACAAATAATATATTAATATGGATTATTTTATAAATACTGTTTACAATATATTCTTTAGGTATATTGTGTACTTTCATTTAAATTAATTAATTTTTCAAAAATAGAGGTCTATAAATTAATTTAGTGTTCATTTAACTTAAAAAAATCATATAAAGAACATATGAAGTTTTCAAAACTGTTTGAATATATCAATGTAATTATTTTTTTTTATAGTGTTTCATAATGTAAACTTAGCATAATTTATTTAACAAGATCAAATATTCATGCATTGTTTTTCATTCTTTTCAATTTGAAAATTGAATTTGCATTAATTTTCTCGTCATAAAATATTATAAAAAGGGCTTTTCATCTTAAAAATGTGTTCATTTTCTTAAATACTTGAAATCATTTTATAATTTTTGTAATATATCAACTTCAGTTATTGACTTTATATGCAAAAAATACACAAATCAGTGATATAACAAGGTCAACTGGGCATAGAATCAGTGCCTAAAATGATCTGACAATGTCAATCCTGACCTAGTTACTCTGACAACATACCACAATCAAAACTCTTTAAATTTAAACTTAATAGTTTGTGTCTGAGCAGTGTAAAAGAATTTAAACATGTAGCATCAGGTTGAATACATCTTTATCAATATATATATATAATTTTTTTAAATTCATTTAATAAAAGACATTAAAGAAAAAATTATATCATTAATTTGGCATTTAAATTTATATTAAAATAAAAATAAAAACAATTGTTTCTAAATATAATTAATAACATAATGGAAACCATTACTTACATAGATGAATGGAAGAATTTTTTTTAACTTTAACAAAAGAAATTTAAAACACTTTTCAATCGGTATGACTTACAAATTTTATTGATATAGCTCCATTTATAATCGGAAATCACAAAAGCGAAACGGAATAAGTAATTCCATCCATCAAACAAGATTCACCATTGATGGAATTTATTAACCATTAATTTTTGCCTAACGACAAAAATAATACGAACCATCGATGTTTATTAAAAGTTATATAGATTATAATGAACTGATTAAAATCAAATAAATCAATGTATAAACATGTATAAATGCAAAAATTTTGCTTTCAGAGATTGATGCTTACCTTTTAAGCCAGAGCGTCGGACTTCCCTTTAGGGTTAACTTAATTGGCTCTCATCCATAAATATACATACATGTTATAGTTTATATGTTACACGTGTCAACAATATAACACATAAGTTTTCATATAATTCCACCAACGATGATTTCGAGACATAATTGTTCTAATAAATGTAAAATCCTTTTCAGACTTCTTTACTGGAAACGAGGACAAGACGTCGCGACCGGTCGACCGAAGCGCCCCCTGGATGGTTCAAAAGACGTCATAACATCGAAGATTTAAAGTAATTAAACTTATAAAAAATAAGGTTCATAACGAATATAATAACTTATATGTATCGTCCGAACATCTCTAACTCGCAAACGCTGACTTTACTTCCTTAACTCGAAAATATGGCGGACGAACTGTTCACACCTTATCGACCACGAAAAACTGGTAACTACAGATATGCGCAATAGTATTGAAGTTATCGTCCAATTCGCAAAAATATACCAAACTTTATACAATTTATTTATATATGATAAATTTATATTATTAATAAATCAAAATTAGAAGATTTTATTGCGATTTATGTAAAACATGCTAATCTATATTTGTTTTCGGTTAGATCACCGATTTGCCGGTCATATTTGTGCGCAGAGGTTCACCGCTTTGGTATTTTGCTTTTTTTTCGTATGACTCATCTATGACATCACAACAGAAATCAAAAATATTTCGTTTGGGGTAATTTTTATAAAGAAGTTTTATACAAGAAAATATATATTTCGTAAATTTTAAAACGAAAAGATTATTATTAATTTAACAAAATTATTTTTTATTATAAAAAGTTTTAAATTACGGTAATTTATATTTAAATTCCATTAATAAATAACATGATTTTTAAAAGTTATTAATTTTTTTAATAAAATTTTTTTTGAATTGTCAGACGAAGATATTGGCAGATGACGCTGCTGCATGTGTACTGTACTGTAGTACATGGGATCGTCTGCTTCTAGAATTGCATGCAATTTTTTTTTTTTGCAATTTATAAGAAAATTCAGTATTTAAAGCGATCGTGTTTAATAATGAAGAAATTAATAATTTTAGATAAGGAAAACATAATAAATTGAAATATGAATAGAGTTAAATGATTATGGCAATTGCATGCAATCTTCATATTATAAAATGTTTTTGTATTATACGAGAAATATATTTTCATACTTCTTACCCAAAAGATATGAGATACTGATTAAATAACGTTTATCAGATAAATATATTCATATATAAAAATGGGAAATATTTTCATTTTTATAATAAATTTAATTACTTTCTTTTGTATTTGTTTCTTAATTTGTAATCCATCTTTGAATTCTTAAAAAGATAGAAGTAAACAAGTTTTTCATACATCTTTAAGAATGTTTTGAACTTTACAGCAATTATTCCGGTATATTGTCAGATTTATTAACGGTTAATTATAGAAATAACTTCAGACGATTAGTTTTTACCAGCTCTTGACAAATATTATGTATATAATTATGTACTATTTTATTTGTGAAATAATCCCATTTAACAATACGTCATAACGGAACTTATTGTTTCCCTTACTACTGTAGACAGATGTTTCCTCAAAACTTTCTCCTTGCTTTGCTTCGGGCAGAGTTATTAGAAGTAAACCGGTTTCTACTAAATTCAAATAATTATCACATGCAAAGTGTTGCACAGCAGTGTCTTAAAGTTTTATAGTCGCTCAAACAGAGATGCATACAGTGCACATTAGTATTATTTTTCCTAATTTAGCTTTTTAAATCTTTTTAAAAACATAATTAGTCTCATTTTAAGGTTGTTGCAACATTACTAACAATTTATGTGTAATATATAAATGTTATTTTAATTTTCCGATCGTTTTTTAGTAAGGTCAATCTAAACGATTTTTCCTCTTAGCAAATTCCTGTTTTAGGCAATTCACCTTATCATCGAACGCCCTTGAAAGAAATATTTCTTTCTATTATTTCTAGCTTTATATTCACTTTCAAAATTAAACATTAGTTAAGTTTCATTACAAAACAATTGTAAAGAACAAATTATATTACTTTGTTTTAACGCTATTCAGTACAGACTTGCATTCGATGTAATAATAAATAGTTTTAAAAGTTTTTTCCGTATGTTCTAAATCCCAATATGAACAGAAAAGTACATATTTATCTTTGAATGATTATAGATAGACTCTGTAGACTTGCACAGAATATATACATACGTGTCTCTCGCTTATCAGTTGCTATATGTAGATTGATCAACAAAATTACTGAAACAATGAAACAGTTTCTTACGCCATTTTTAAAATATGAATAGATTTTTTTTCCTCCTTTTTTTTGCGAAACTTTCATTTCAAACGATTTAAATATACTTAAATACAAAATTGGAGGACTTTCGACTCGATGAAGTAGAACATCTTACAAATCTTTAATTTTTATCGCCATTGTTCAGTTATACAAACATCGGTAAGAACGATATGGTCTGATCCAACTGTTTAAAGGCCAAATTTGAAGATTAAAGTTCAATATTTATATATGTAGATAAATATTTGAACTTTTTAAATAAATTCGGCGTTTTGATTGCAGCCTTCCAATTTAACAATTTTTATCGCCTTAAATAGATTATAAAAATGCACGTAAAATTCTGTAGTAATTTTCTTCCGATATCATTTTCATAAATCGCGTTGTATTGCACATAGATAAGATTTTTATCCTATCATTTTTTACACGCTTTCTGATATAAATAAACAAACCAAGTTCCTGGATGTAAAAACGTATTGTTTATTGTGATTACCAACCAATAAAATTATTTCTTATATTTCCTAACTTTCAGATGATTAAATTATACAATTATTTTAATTTTCTAATTATTTAATGTATAATTTATTTTTTACATTCTACATTATATTATGAAAATACAATATTATCTCAATCAAAATTACTATTCATTTTAACAATATTTATATTTGTTACACATGTACTGTACAGTACAATATACATACATATTTTCCTTGTAAATCCAGTTGGAAAGCATTGTAATTTCATTTAGTCTTCTTCAATATAAATAAATTCGTATAATTTATTATAACATAATTTTTCTTGATTTTTATTATTACATTGTGAAACTATCAACAGTTTAATTTACATTAATAATAAATATATAAATTAATATATATTATCGACAAAGGTATAAATTTAGAGTACATAGTTATTTATTTATTCCAAAATACATAATTTTTTTGCAGATACTTAAAACTGGTTTCTTTAAATGATCAGTTAATAATTTGTAATAAAGATATAAAATAAAAGTTATAAAAACTATAATTTTCATTTTACTATATAATATATTTTTGGAAATTTATCTGATAATTAACAAAAGTGTTTTAAAATTAAAAATTTATATTTCTTAAAATTCATTTATTTACAAAATTGGATATCCAAAATCATTTATCTCTAATTAAATAAAATTTATTTTTGAAACTTGAAGATATTATTTGCTTTGTGATTGGGATGGGATACAAATATTGGTATTTGGAAATATCAGTATTTTTATTTGGAAATATCAGTATTTTTATTTGATAATAAAAAAGATAAATCTTTTTGATTTCTTTTGCTATATTAGTGTTTGCTATATACCAATATGTGAAGATTTTTGGCATTGTAATGTTAGATATATTTATAAATTTGACAAATTTTTTCAAAAAAGTTAAACAAAAATTTGATATTCACGTCAAGCTTTTTCAATATTAATTTATTAGATTGCCAAATTGCTTATTGTCTGTAATCTTTTCAATATATCTAAATTTCTGAACAGTTTATTATATAAACTGACAAGTTAGTTAAATACTATCTAAGCTAACTTTATAGTTTTTAGAATTCTCTTCAAATTATTGTTCATAAATGTATTTTTTCTAATTTATATATTCAAGCATTAAGTATTCAAAATTTTCTACTTATTCTAAACCTTTAACATCTGTTAAAACTTGTAATAAATGGAAGAAATTGAAGTTATATATATTTTTAAAGTTTTAATTCATGATTTAATTTAATTAATCATACAAAATAATTAAAAAAATGCATGATTACTATTCTGATTACAGAATACTAATAAATTATAAATTTTTTAAAAATTTGAAAGATTTTTTATCAATGTAATCTTAATTTTCTAATATTTTACAATATATCAAAACTAATTATTTTTTATCTCAATCAGTTAAGTTCAATACTTTAAATTAATCATCAACTTTAGATGAATGAATTACATATTTTTTTATAATGTTAATAATTAGATTTAAAAATATCAATTTATAATTTATCAATAATGCAAAATTTTAGTGTTTTAAGTAATTGTTGAAAATCTTAGAAGAAATTAACTTGTAAATCATTTTCAGTTTAAACTACAGCAGAGATCTTTCAAATTCCTTAAAGCTATTTATTTATAGTTCATCTTCATGAGAATCCTTTAAACATTTAAAAAGTTATAATTAAAAAGGAAACAGCATAAAAATTAATCTTTAAAAGTAAATTTTTTAAATAACAGCAGAATTATTTTAAAATAATAATCAAATTTAAAATTTTGAAATACAAAAATTTCAAAAAAAAAAACAATGTATTTTGTAAAATTTGTTTTAGAAATTTCTATTAATTGGTTTTATGTCTAAAAAGTTTTTCTATCATAAGAAAATAATATCTCAATGAAAGATTCTTAACGATAAGTCATTTTTTTGTCATTTACTTACAAATATTTTCAATCATGCTCTAATTAGATAGACTCTTTGCAGCAGTAACCTAATTTGCATGCTTTTTTCTCATGACCAAATTTCCTTAAAGTGAAGCTTTTCTGCACCTGCTAAAAATATTTTATAACCTGAAATTTTCCTAAATAGCTTATTATAAAATTAGATTATTTACATAAACTACAACATAATATAATTTTTATTACATCCTTTAAATTTTTGTCCATGTAAATTTTTGTTTAAGAGGAAATGAACTTAATAAAATAGGATAAAACAGCAAACAAGTTAATCAACAAATATTAAAATCTAAATTATTTGTCAATTGCAAATCTACAGGATTTGCATTTGCTAACCCTGGAGCTGCTTTAAGAATAAGAGTTCTTATATAGTTCTTCAATATATAAATTTGTTAACTTCAGAATCTGACAACAGCCATAACATTTTTTTAATTACCTGTTTGTGTAATTAAAAATATAAAAAATATTATACATTAATGACTTATTTAAGACTTTACTTACATTTCAAATGAGAAATCTTAGTAGTTTAGGTAATGTATAATCAATTTAGTTGTAAAATAAGAGTGGAATGATAAAAGAGAATAAAGATTTTAATAATTTCAAGTATAAAAGAAAAACTGCTATTGATAAAATAAACAGATTGCTCTCCTATATTGTTAAAAACAATGGACGAGTGTTAACAGATAAAAATAATAATAATAAATAGGTAAAAATTTATAAATATAAAATTTAGTACAGTTGAAGCTGCCTTTCTTGAAAATCTCTTTATCTCAAAATTTAGTTTTTCTCCTGCATTTTCAGCCTAAATTCAATATATTTTCCAAGTTTATCTCAAATAATTTTTTTCTAAAACCTCTACATCTCAAAGTATGGACTGAAATGTCAATTACGATTTCAAAGCCCAGTAACTACATTTTGATATCATAAATTATAGTTGAATAACACCTCTTGAAATATTGATACAATACATATTTGTAATTAATGTAGCAAATCAGAAAAAAGCAGCAAGTTTTGTTTAGTTTATTTGTTTACGGCAATGTGACACATGGGCGATGTCTCATGGGAGAACTTTCTATGGGAAACTGGCCTTTATTTAGATGTTACAAATGTGAAGGAAACCCAGAAAACTCCATATAGTCAGTCCATTGGCAAGGCATGAACCCACAACCAATTACCAGTCAGTGGTTTTATCCATTCAACCACTGGTGAGCTGAGGCTACTACTTTGACTTGGGTTTTATTGGTTGAAGAAAGTCAGGCATCAGAAACTATTGACAAACTATTTCTGTTAAGGTATTTCAAAAAGGTTTTATTTTATTTTATTATATACTATTGTATTAATAAAATACCATACATTCAATCAGACCTATTAACATATTACTGTTTACTGTTTAGGAATCCTTATACCTGTCTATCTCAAATTTTTTTCTCATTCCCATGACATTCAAGATAAACAGATTCAACTGTATTTAATTTCCTTCCTGATGAAAGGATAAAAAGGAAATGGAAATTGAGAGTTGATATTCAGTACTGGGACTCAAAAAACTACTGAAGCTCTAGATCAGGGGTGGCCAAAACGTGGCGCATGCGCCAAACTTGGCACATTGGACGACTACAAGTGGCACTTCAGTCGGTTCCGAGCAACATTGCCAGATTTGGCTTCATTGCAATTATGAATATTACATAGGAAATTAATTTTTTACAGTGTGTCTTGGCAAGTGTATTTCTTACACAATTCGGTGCAATCGACCTGTTGACCTTTTTTTTTCTTTTGTTTTGTTTGCTTGTACGTTACACGATGCATTCGTGTTCATGTACACCACTGATGTCATATAGAACTATTTTATACGGGTAGCTACACTACAACCGCATTTTTCATTGCTTGTTCTGTGGCAAATCTGAATTTTCGTCTTATAAATTGAAATACCTAAGTAAGGGGTGGCCGAAATTTTTCTCCGCCCCAGGCTGCTAACACTCACGGTACGCCACTGCGCATGTGAACTCATCTGTCAAAAAATTGGCGCATGGTATGCAAAAGGTTGGCCACCCCTGCTCTAGATAAATCTCTTAAAGAAAAATATAAAGATAGAAAAAAGTTTTCAAAACTTGTGTTTATACCTGTATGTTTGTCATAATGGATGTCAGATTTTTCTTCAAAATGATCAGCAAAGCATTTAATCTCTATCAAATAAATATTAAGGAATAATTTTTGGGAGGTAAATGTTGAATTGTGAAAAAAGTTAATTTTTTTTATTAATGCTGACAATTGCAAATCAAGAGAGCTACACATTATTGCTTTCATTGCTTTCATAAAACATATGAAAGCAATATTAAAAGATAAAAGATTGCTTCACTTATTTACAAACAATACCATCTTTTATATTTTTATATTCTAATATATTTAGATAAAATATTTAAACATTTACTTTAAAAAATATTAGTACTTTATACACATTTGAAGGATTGATAAATAAGTTTGTTCCTAATTTCTCAATTTTTATAATGTACGAGGGGTGTTCAAAAAGTATTAGACCTTTATTTTTCCCACGTAAACCAATGATGCATGGGAGGTCTCTTTCGGTGGAGTTGTGGAGGGGACAGTCATTCATAGTCCTGAATTTTTTCCCGCCTGCAGGAAGCATCAGTTGCTGGCAGTCAGCCTATGAGTGAGGATGTGTAGTGAGTGCTCGTCAGATTCCACTAAGTTGGAAAATGACTGAACAACATAAGCAGCAATATTGCATCAAATTTTGCCAAAAGCTTGGCGATACCCAAGCGGAAACCATTTGCAAGATTCAGCAGGCTTTCGGGGACAATCTTTGAGGACAAAAAAAGCACGGCAGGTCTGCAGCAATATCAAAGGTCATGTTGACAGTTTTTTCGACTCTCATGGGGTGGTGTGTCGTGAGTACGCACCACAAGGCCAAACCATCGCAAAGGAGTACTCCCAGGAGGACCTTTGTCGTCTTTTTGATGCTGTGCGACGCAAACGACTGGATCTGTGGTCAACCAAAACTTGGGAGTTCCATCATGATAACACACCCGCCCATTCTGATCATCTGATTCAGACTTTCATCGCCAAACACAACATTCCTGTGGTTCGGCACGCTCCGTACTCTCCCAACATGGCTCCATGTGACTTTTGGCTATTTCCCAAGCTGAATATGCCACTAAAAGGAACCTGACTTTAGTCAAGAGAAGACATCATGCAGAATGCGATGGACCGGCTGACGGCCATTCCAAAAGATATGTTCCAGCAGTGTTTCCAGCAATGGCAGGAGCACTGGGAGAAGTGTATACATTACCAAAAAGACTACTTTGAAGGGGATTAGGATTTTGTACCTAAAAATCAATAAATGTATTTTTGCCGACCAAAGGTCCGATATTTTTTGAACACCCCTCATATTGAAGCTTATTCATCAATAATTATTGTTACCTAATGAATTGTTTAATAATACAGATATTGTTAAATAGGCATTTTAGCAAAATTTCTTTCTTTTCTGTAATAGAAAATTCTTTTTCCTGAAATGCAGAAAGTATAGAAGCTTTTAAGAGAGAATTTTATTTTTCCTTATTTTCTCTTTAATACATAAAATGTTTTATTATTTATCGTGCAATTAATGTTCTCTAATAAGTTTTATCTTCATTTCAATATTTATTTTTATATAAATTACACAAACTTAAAATAATATCAAAAATTTAAAACTGGAATAAGACTACAGGGTGTACTGTAAATCTGAACTCATAGGAGTTTCTCATATTACTGTTTCTTTCATTACTGACTATGGAGGAAAATATATTTGAGTAATTTTGATGGTGAGGACCTACAGTCACTGAGAAATAACCAGAAAGTTTAAATTTCCTTAAATTTGGCAATGAGTTTATCAACACGTCTGTGCATGATTGGTTCAGTCTGGATGGAGCCTATTGAATTCTCTGGCATTTCTTGGTGACTGCAGGTCCCCACCACCAAAATGACTTGAATTTGTTTTTCTGTAGTCAGTGGCATGGTTTCCTTATAATGAAAGAAATAGTGATAAGAGAAACTCCTATGAGTCCAGGCTTACAGGATATATGCATAATGTACTTAAAAATGAAACTAAAATGAAGTAAATAGAACAGAAAATTTTCAAAGTTCAGTGTATTAATGAACAGTGCAGAAATTAATAATAATAATTGCACACACACACACACAATCATAATCTAGTTTTTATGTTGATTACATTATAAAAAATAAAAAAATTTACCAATGTTTACAATATTTTGGATTTAAGAGGTATAAGTTATATACCAGACATGGGCAAATGCGGCTCTTTCTGAAAGTGTTAATTTCTGCTTTTTATTATTATTTTTACAATTTTATTTCGACAATTTTGTGAAAATATGTTTATTAAAAGAATTCAATATTTGTTTTATATTATATTTATATTATATAATAAAATTGCGGTACAGAACTGCAGCTCCCATGCATTTTGCAAAAACTACATTTCGGCTCCCACTGAACTCTTGCTTGCCCACCTCTTATATACACTAAAATAATACAGGAAATCCTCATTAATTTGAATAGTTCAAAATTCCATTAGTTTATAACTGTACTATTTGTCCCAGCTGGGAATTTAGAGATTTACATGTTAATGAATTTAGTTGGTTCAAAACTACTTCAATACAACTAAACAATACAACAACTTCAAAATCTGAAGTAAAAATTCTTTCCAAACTGATGTGTATATTAACTTGTTCGTTTAGATCAAAGTCTTTATACTACTAAAGAACAATAGACCAAGAACAACTCTAATCTGGTCAACATTTTCATGTGTCATCTTATCCATGGACTACCCAATTCTCTCTTAGGGGCCGTCCATAAATTACGTAAGAGTAATTTCAGTCATTCTAGACCCCCACCCACTCCTGTGTAAGAAACCATAATATTTTCTTTGATCCCTCCTCCCCTTCCTTATCTATATATATAAAAATAAATATATGTCTGTGTGTCTGTCCTTCATGCATTATCACACCGTTTATCCGATTGCCATGGAACTTTGGGAAGTTGTTTAATATACTCCCGCAAAGGTTTCTGGCATAGTACAATTGCCATTAAGCTTTGGGAAGTTTTTTAATACACTCCCGCGAAGGTTTCTGGCATAGTACATTTATCCTGTAATAGATGGCGCGCATGTATACTAGCATTTTACTGTGTGTTCGATCAATTTCAAATTGTGAAGACCATTTCCCCCTCCAAAAAATATCTCTATATAAGCATTTGTTATTTACGATATTTGTAATAATTTTTGTTTAATCACTTTATTTCAACTTCTTTTTGCTAATTATGTATTCACTCAAACTTTGTTAAAACCTTAACTGTATCCCGAACAACAACCGAAGTTGTAGGAAGAAATTTGCCTATGTTACCGATCTAGGGATCCCCCCTTTTCCAAATTTTAATATCAACTCAAAATAATTTAAAAAGACAAATTACAATAAAACGGTTTATTATCCAACTATCAGAAATTTCACAACATGTCAAGGAAGAGAGGAAGGAGCAATTAAATAATCAAAATTATAAAGGATTAAAAAATATATACAAAAATGGGGAATATCGCACTTCTAACAATCTCTGTAAGTATGTGGGCTAAATTTAAAGAATCTGTGCTTCTCACATGTACAACTGTATGTGGCCAGCTCACACATCGGAAAACTTCTGATTTATTCATGTATGCACCAGACGGAAAAACAAAAATTATCGTGTATCCACAAGCACTCCAATAAATAAATAGAATTGAAACGACACTTTGAAATGTTTTCCCGATGAAAATGAATAATAATAATAATATAATTATATCATTTTTATTGAAACTTATTATGTAAATTTAATTTTATCATAATGAGTTTTCTTGAATTTCGTTTCTTTTGAGATCGCAGCAATGCGCGATAAGTAAGCTAGTCTTACATAATATTTAGGCATGATTTAGGCCTCTAGATGAAGTCATGTAACTAGTAAAAATTCAGTAGCAAGTAAATTATTCTCTCTTCAAAGACAGTTTGCCATCAGAATTTTGAAGTGCTGCAGAACTGTTTCTACTAATGCCTCTCTGATACCAGCAGAGCTCTTTCCTTTACCACTATGTATTATAGAAAATGTTCTAAACTACCACATCAGAACTACAAACATCAAGGCGTAACAACAGTCTCTACTCCTATCTATGGCTGTTCATATGCTACCACTTGCAATTACCCTATCTCTGATCATCACCCCGTAAACAAGGTTATCCCCAGGGTACATTTGGTGTCATCTGCTTCCTGCATGGATAACCATGTGGACATTAATATCTACACAGATGGGTCCAAAAGCCCCCTTCATGTTGGCTCAAGTATCTGTATCTTCCTCCAACCTGACATAATTTGCCCGAAATATGTTAGAAGGTACAGATACCCCCCACATACTTCCATCTATCAAGCTGAAGAAGATGCTGTCCACCAAGCTGTTCAGTGGGCCACTTCACTACCAAACAAAACTCTGTATCAACATTTACAGTGATTCTCAGTCTGTCCTAAAAGTTTTATTAAATCCCAATTGCAATAGCAATAAAATCACATATATCCAGCACAATATTAAAAATCTTGTAAATAATATAACTTTTATATTTGTTCCTGGCCATACTGGCATACTAGAAAANATTTTGCTTGGTATACGACTTTTGTTCGGTATACATCCCAATTGCAATAGCAATAAAATCACATATATCCAGCACAATATTAAAAATCTTGTAAATAATATAACTTTTATATTTGTTCCTGGCCATACTGGCATACTAGAAAATGAAAAAGCCGACTTTGGGGCTAAGTCAGCTGCAAAGGACACTGACTCGAACTACTACACTTGCATCCCTCTCTCACGTAGCAGCCTTAAAAATTATATTTATGATAACGCTATGAAAAAGTGGAATCAACAATGGTTGAGCAGTAAAACTGGTAGAATAACAAGACCTTATTTTCCTAGTGTTGAATGAAGGTTCTCATCACCACTTAGAGATTTAACTCAATGAGATCAAAACATAATAATAAGAATATTACATAAGATGAGATCTATTACCCCTACCCGAGTAAGAAATTGCAAGAAATCCTTGACCCCCACCCACCTCAAAATACCTTAAATAATTTATGAATGGCCCCTTATCTCAGAATATGGCTGGGTTTCAGGATTGCAAGATTGGGCTACAAGTAGCAGATTGAGATATTTGTAAGTCTCTAGGCTACTATATTTGGACAACTTACTATTTGAGCAACTTTAAAAATAATTTGAGCTACATTTTGAGGAATTCTGCTTTGCTTTTTATAAAATCTATCTGGCAGCCGATGAGGTTCTCACTGGACATCTGCTGTTTACCTGTAGTTTATTTATATTATTATTACAGTAATTATTAATTAACAAAAATAGCTTTCTGTATATGTAGCCGTATTCCCTTTGCTTAATAAATTACATCATTTACATGGCATTTGTTATATTGTGCAGAAATTTGTAAATCTCAGATAATTCAGTCATGATTATTTTGTCCCTTTAATTTCAAACTAACAAGGATTTCCTGTAATAATAATAGCTATGTCTGTTGATCAAATGCATTCCTCTTAAAAACTGTAATATATAATTTTTTAAAAAGAAAATTGTAATTTTTTTGTTGTAAGTGATATTTTTTAAGTTCTATAATTATGGCAGTAAAGTGGTTAAATATAACTCAATTTTTCAAAATCAACATAAATTTAGTGAATAATATTTATTTGTATGTTTCAATAATGCTCCGAGTACACATGATAATGTAATAGTAAATGAGCCATTTTTTATTTGTAGAAAAGTTTCAGGTATGTAAATTACAACATTTTTCAATGAAAAACCCATCAATTACAAAGTGTAATACATCAATTTGTGTGTAAAGCATGTGTAAATAGTAGCTATAAAAATAATAATCAAAATTAAGAATTCCAAAATTATGTTTTCTTAGTTTTTGCTTCCTTAAATTAAATAAAAATTTATAATCTGTCTTGTTTTTCCCACTTACATTTTTATATCTTTTAAAAAGCATTTATATAAATAATAAATGAGTATTTTGATTGCTAAATTTAAAAAAAATCCCATTTTCATATGAATATCGAACACAGCATACTAAAGACATTAATTAGACCAAACTATAATTTATTCTTATAATAAATTTACTGATATGAATATTGATCAATTGATATTTATTCCACTTCTCAAGAACATATTTCTCACAAAGCATTAAAGACAAAAGTTTATATGACTTATAAATTAGTCATAATATGAACATTGGAATGCTTCAGTATTTTAAAGAATTGTGACTGATTAATTTCTACACTTGACATTAAAAAATGCAATGTTTTTGTAGTTTCACTAATCAGTGTCATTTAATAAAAAAGACTGTTTTCTGTTTCTATCAATATTTGCATTTAGCATTCCATGTGTTTTATTCATATAATATATGGAAATTGCTTGACAACATTCCTATACATTGCTATAGAGCAAGCTTATTTTTTTTTAAAATCAGATAACATTTCCTTTTGAAACACCTAGTTTAGATAAAGGAATTTAGTTTGCAGCATTGTATTTAAACTTAGATTAACAATATAATTAAATATAAAATGCTTAATTTAAATTTTCTTGAATTATTATTCACAAGGTAACAGAAATACATTTTTATGAAAAATTCATTTTAAAAAAATCTGTATTGTTACAGTTTGATTTTTTTCAAAGTAACTTTTAAAATTGCTACCTATTGCTGAAAATAAGAACAAACATAGTAAAACTATATATAAATACAGAAATTTTTAAAATGTTTTATTAAATGTCAAGAAAAAAGTACAGGAAATGCAAGATAAAATAAGAGAGAAGAGGAAAAAGAAAGTTTTGTCAGAGAAAACAAGGAAATAAAAATAAATAAATAATAATAATAATGGAAAAATGTCAAAGTTATAATATAGGATTTAAAAATATGTTTATAATTAGGTAATTTATTGATATAATGATTTATATAAACTTTTATGTTTTGAAATGTGAATATTAGGTGAGACTATTTAACAATGATAAAAATCAAATTAAAATTTAAATCATGAATCATGTAATAAATAAAATAAAGTAATCAGTGATATCAAAAAGTTTATAATCTAAAGATAATCTGAATAAAATATTACTTTAGTGAAACATTTACAAAAGCTCTGATAAAAAAAAATATTACTTTTGCCCTTTTTTAAGTTATTTATATTTAAAAAATTATATATTCAGTAAAGTTATTGCATCATCTGTATACTTTAGTAATTAGTAATTTTGGAATGGTGATCATTTTTAATGACTTTGTTGAATTGAAAATATATTCTATTGTTTTATATTTTAACTAGTAGCCCGGAACGCCCCTAGTGGGTGTTATAGTAGCATTACAAATTCCTATATTAAAATATTAGCTTCTGGGAGTCCACTATATAATTTTCAAAACTATCCGTTTTTTCATTATTTGCGCCCTAGTGCACGTTACAGGCATTCTGTGACAATAATAAATCCCTATTACAAATATACTGAATTATTTATATTGTTATATTGACCAAATAATAATTTATTGGCCAAATGAATAATAATAATTTATATTGTTAATTTAAATGTTTGAAACATGACACACGATAGGGGTGCCTCTAGTACCCATTTTTGGCATATTGTTACGCGGATGGACAGGCACGCGTTCAATAGGTTATATATATAGATCTTTGAATTTTTAATGTTACACTGAAATAGCATTGTTAATACAATAAATCTTATTAATTACAATTAAAGAATTAACTTTTGTTTTAAGTGAGGTTATGAATTTTAATGCATGTGATTTAATAGAATCAGAAGTTAGTTATTTGATGAGTTTTAAATACAGTGGTACCTCGGTATACGTCTGCTTTAGAATACGTCCAGTTTGGATGAAACAAATTTTGCTTGGTATACGACTTTTGTTCGGTATACAACTTAATTCAATTATATGCACCATCTATGAACAAGTAGCACTATCGGTATACTAGACCAGACTAGACGTTCGCGGTGCCACAGTTTATAACTATGTTAAATTTCTTCTGATTTTAATTTGTAAGTAAAATTTTATTACTTTTATTAATCATGAATTGCAAAACGGCAAATGAAAAGCAACAGAAAACTAAAAAAATGACTAGAATCACAATGGAACTGAAGAAAAAGATTTTGAGAAATATGAAGGTGGCATGAGTGTTCGAGATTTTAACTGTTGCATACCGTATTTCGAGAACGATGATATTGACAATCGTAAAAAATGAAGACATTATTAAATCTGCTAAAGTTGCGAAAGGGGTTAAAACAATTTCTAAACAGAGATCGAAGACATTAGATCATGTTGAGAAATTGCTTTTGCTTTGGATAGCTGAAAAACAGTGTGCTAGAGACAGCATATCACAACCATTTAGTTGCAAGAAAGCTAAAAAGATACATGCTGATCTCATGAAAAATCAAGCAGGAACTAGCCAGGAAAGCGAGGTGTTTCAAGACAACCATTTTTTTTTTTTTCACATGAGAATGGATTAATCATTTTTACATTACTTCTTATGGGAAAGGTTGGTTCAGTATACGTCCTATTCGGTATAAGTCCAAACATCAGGAACGGATTAAGGTCGTATACCGAGGTTCCACTGTATTTTAATTTTACATTTTGATCTGTTTTGATATGTTAAAAATTTAATAAATCATTCATCTTGCAATTTTGTTTTTAAACATTACAGTAATAATGAATAAATAATTGTATTTACTGTCATTTTGTTTGTCAAGCTTTATAAAACTAGTCAGAATATTTCTTGCACATTGAGAAATATTTTCTTAACTACACATCTCTCAATGTTTATCAATTAATAATCAAAAATATGTACATATTTGGTAACTTTTAACATTTGCATTTTAAAATACTTTCCATAAATCAGCTCATAATTCAAAACTGTATTTTCAAATTTTGTGTTGCATTACAATGATCTGATACTGAATATCCTTTTAGAATAGAATCCATATCTTTGAAATAAACAATGAAATCTAAAATATATTGCCGAGTTTCAAGTAATTTTATAAGAAATATAGTCGCATCTCAGTTTACAAATAATTAAAAATCTATTTATTTAAATTAGAAAAGTTGATTAAATTTGTATATAATAAACATCCTATTTCACTCTTATATATCTTTATTCAATTTTGAATAATCTCAGCTGTTTATTCTCTGATTAAAAAATTAAATACAATTAACATTCAAAAAATGAAAATATTTATATTTTAAAGAATATTGTTTTTTATTACACTGTATTACAAACATTTTTTAAAAAAAGCAAATATAATAAAATTCATATTTAAAATTTTTTTCAATTATTATTGTATTTAATTTACATTAAAAAAAAATAGTAGTAGAATAATTACTTTCTTGGTTTAAATTTTTCATAATTAATATCATCATACACAACTTGGCTATATAAAAATTCTACTATATATTATTATAATTTGAAACAATTTTTTTAAATTTTTTCTATTTATTCTGTACAATTTGCATTATATTGAATATTACTATTAAAAACATTGAAAATCATACAAATTTTGTATCTTTTGTATAAAATTATTATGTAAATTGAAAAAATAGAATTTAAAATGAAAAAATGTATTAATATTGCACACTGTAGAATTCATACTAAAAATATTTTCATTTAAATCAAAAATGAAATTAATAATTGTAAGATGTTTTAATAATAACTATAGAAAACTACTCTTTGATACATACATGTACACATTAAGAAAATGTTCATTTGACACATTATGCAACAATCTTATTATATATCATTTATAATATTTTCATGCAGAAAATCTGTATTAATATATCCTTATATGTATAAACTTTTACTCATAATAATATATAGATTATAATACAAGAACAGTTTGAATACTTGTATACTTGTCTACCATTAATATAATATGTGGTAGAATTCTTTAGTCTTCTTTATCAAAAGGCAATAACTTTGGTTTTGTTTTTTCTAAAAAAGAAAAAAAGATAAAAATTGTTGTTATATCCCTTCAAATTTTTTAATTAATATTTTATGTTTTATTTATAAAAGCATATTTTTTCATTTATTTGATAACTGTAGTACTGTAATAGCTATATTATTGGATTTTACAACTTCAATATCAAATTTCTGAAAAAGAATATCATAATTCAATATATTTAGCTCATTTATTTGTTAAAAAATCTGTAGATTCCAAATTTATATATATAGAGTAGACCAGGACTATTTGGATCAAAATAAGAATAATGTTTACTTTCAGGTTGAAAGAATTCAGAAGTGAGCAGATAGTTAAAGGAACCAGTTTTTGTTGTTTTGTTTATAAGGTTGTTTGTTCTATGCAAGTAATTTTCATCATTTTACATTTATCATTGAAAATATCTTTTTTCAATGATATCTTCAAATAGCATTTAAAGTTACATAATCTTTACCCTTTATTTACTGAAAAAAGACTGGATATGATTTCAAAAATGTAAACAAACCACAGTATCACAAAATGTATGTGGGAACTGACAGAAGAAAACAGTTTGTGTATCACAAGTGCCTTTAAAATAATCTCTTTCTTACTTAGCAATCATGATATATTTTTCTTTTTCATGTCTATTAATAAACTGATATATTGTAACACTAGCTGTTACCCACAACTTCGCCCATGTGGATTTTGCAAGCAAACCCCATTTATATTAAGTATTTCAACAACCATAGTAATTGTTATATAACACCTACCACTGAGAATGATGAGAATTGCTGAGAATCAAACAAACTATTTTCAATTTTATCAATTTTCTGGAACATTTACAATCATTCTATAATCAAACCAATATGCAATAACAAATTCAAATTTAAAATGGTTCAAACATTTGGTTAAAAAAATCGAAACATATAAAAATATTTATAACAATGTCTGAAATGTTATCAATTTAAGGGAAAGTATGGGAATCAATTTCAAAAGCCGTTCTTCAGGTTAAGCCTTAATGCTCTTCCTCTCCCCCGTGGGAGAATTTCGAAAAATCCCTTCTTAGTGTGCGTTTTCATGACGTACTCTAACTGTGTACCAAATTTCAGCTCTTTAGGTTTAGCAATTCGCTCAGAGTGATGATGAATCAATCAGTGACTCAGTCAGTCAGGACAAGTAATTTTCTATATTTACATTTGGCTTATAAGTATCACTAATGTTTTTTATAATTCCATCATATTTTAAATGTTATTTTAACAGAAATAAAGCATAAATGATCCAAGTAGCCCCACATTTTTTTCAAATTATATGTTGGGATAGATTTTATTTTATATTTTATGAAATAAATTATCAGCTTTGTTTAAAGCTAATGATAAGATATATTTAAAAACAAAGAATTACAGTTTTCAGTGGCATGGTCCATAAGAACTTTCATTTGCTAATTATTGAATGAAATTAAAATTTTTCTTATATGACTCAAACAGCTCTGGATTACTCTAAGTATGAATAATTAAAATACATAAGTATAAAATATATTAAAATCATAATACAATATATCTACCTTCTCAGCAATGCTATCTATTTATAATAATAAATCACACACACCTGAATTTTTTGCCGAGTTATTTTTGTTTATTCCAAACGTTTTCGGCCAATTCGTATAGGCCATCTTCAGGTTTTAATAGTTTTCGTTGTAATGGAATCATTCGTTCGAAATTCGTTTGAATTTGAACTTATTACAANGTTAACAAAAAATAAACAATTTTAGCCATTTTTAGCAATCATTATTGGTTGTTATTAACCTGAGTATGACCACAAAAATGATTTGTAGGTATGAATTTATTTAATTTGCTATTACAAGTTTGAACATAGCTTTATGATTAAATTTAAAATACAAATTAAAACAATCTAAATGATAAAAGAAATGAAATAAAGTTGTCATCAGAATGATAAAGAATTGAATACTCTTCTCTATCAAATTTTGACATTTTATTTCATGTTTTTTCTTTTTTGCTACTATATAGACCAATTTCAATGTCAGCCATAGTATAAGTTTACTTTAAGTTTCCACATTTTTATAATGTTATATACTTTCTTTTCTTCATACTAAAAAACAAATACAGTTGTCCCTCTATAGTCCGACGCACCTCCCGTCAAGGTACCCATCCCCGTTACGTGTCTGCTTGCACAGAAGCATGTCGCGATGTGAATCTTCCCATCCAATTCTTACTCGATGACACACATTTCGTGTGTTTTATGTGAGCAGTTCTGTTCAAACAGTTGGAGTAGAGAATATTGTAAGTTACTGCTAGCAAAACAATGCGAAATATGTAATTATTTTCGGTAATCCGGACACTTTTGGTAATCTGACACACCTTTGGTCCCATACCTGTCGGATTATCAAGGGACAACTGTA